>NW_006921652.1:1279021-1296119 GCF_000298275.1 Orycteropus afer afer
GTTGTATCATCTGTATATCTCAGGTTGTTAATGATTCTTCCTCCAATCCTGATGCCACGTTTTTCTTCACATAGTCCAGCTTCTCGGATTATTTCCTCAGCATATAGATTGAATAAGTGTGGGGAAAGGATACAAACCTGATGTGAAGACATAGTCAGTGATTATAATGAAATGTGTAAAGACACGGAGTTGGAAAGAATACCCTGAAAGGGAAGAATACGCTGGGCATTTCTCAAGCTGAAAGAACTGAAGAAAATATTTAAGCCCTGAGTTGCAATATTGAAAGATTCTATGGGCAATATATTGAATCATGCAGAAAACATCAAAAGAAAATGGAAAAAATATACAGAGTCACTGTACCAAAAAGAACTGGTCAGTGTTCATCCATTTCAGGAGGTGGCATATGATCAAGAACCAATGATAGTGAAGGAAGGAGTTGAAGATGCACTGAAGGAATTGGGGTAAACAAGACTCCAGGAATTGATGGTATACCTATTGAGATGTTTCAACAAATGGATGCCCCACTGGAGGCACTCACTTGGTTATGCCAAGAGATCTGGAAGACAACTATCTGGCCAAATGACTGGAAGAGATCCATATTTGTACCCATTCCAAAGAAAGGTGATCACACAGAATGTGTACATTTTCAAATAATGTCATTAATATCACATGCAAGTAAAATCTTACTGAAGATAATTAAAAAAATGGTTACAGCATTATATTGACAGAGAACTTCCAAAAATGCAAGCTCGATTCAGAAGAGGACGTGGTATGAGGGATATCACTGCTGATGTCAGATGGATCTTGGCTGAAAGCAAAGAATACCAAAAAGATGCTTACTTCTGTTTTATTGACTATGCAAAAGCATTTGATTATGCGGATCATAACAAATTATGGATAACATTGAGAAGAATGAGAATTGTAGAATGCTTAATTGTGCTCATGAGGAACTTGTACATAGACCAGGAGGCTGTCATTCGAATAACAAGGGGACACAGCATGGTTTGAAATCAAGAAGGGAGTGAGTAAGGGTTGTATCCTTTCACCATACTTATTCAATCTGTATGCTGAACACATAATCTGAGAAGCTGGACTATATGAAGAAGAAGGTGGCATCAGGATTGGAGGAAGACTCATTAACAATCTGTGTTATGCAGATGACACAACTTTGCTTGCTGAAAGTGAGGATGACTTCAAATACTGATGAAGATTGAAGACTACAATCTGCAGTATGGATTACACCTCAATATAAATAAAACAAAAATCCTCACGACAGATCCAATAAGCAGCATCACGATAAACGGAGAAAAGATTGAAGTGTCAAAGACTTCACATTACTTGGTTCTATAGTCAACACCAATGGAAGCAGCAGTCAAAGATATCAGACATCATATACCATTGGGCACATCTGCTGCAAAGGATCTCTTTCAAGTGCTGAAGAGCAAAAAAAAAAAAAAAAAAAAAAAATTCCTAGAAGACTAAGGAACAGTTGACGCAGGCCATGGTGTTTTCAGTTGCCTCATATGCATGTGAGAACTGGACAATGAAAAAGGAAGACCAAAAGAAGAGTCAATGGTTTTGAGTTGTGGTGCTGGTGAAGAATGCTGAAAGCACCATGGACTGCTAAAAGAACTAATGAATCTGTCCTGGAAGAGGTGCAGCCAGAATGCTCCTTGGAAGCGAGAATGGCCAGACTTCATCTCACCTACTTTGGTCATGTTGTAAGAAGGGACCATTCCCTGGAGAAGTATATCTATCATGTTTGGTAAAGTGGAGGGACAATAAAAAAGAGGAAGGCCCTCAACAAGATGTATTGATATAATGGCTGCAACGATGGGCTCAGATATAGCAAAGATTGTGGAGTTGGCACAGGACCGGGCAGTGTTTCGTTTTGCTGTATGTGAGGTTGCTATGAGTTGGAGATGACTCATTGGCACCTTGAGAGAGAGAAAGAGAGAGAGAGAGAGAGAGGACTGTGAACTACTTAAAATCTGGTAGTGTTGGCAAAAAAAATTGTACTTTTAAAAAAGACTGATTCACAGAGTAATGAATGGTTTTACTCTTTACTTGACTCCATCTCATAGATTTAACTTGTTCCTGTGCAGTCAAGTCCATGCTGACTCATGGTGACTTCATGTGTTACAGAGTAGAACCACAGGGTTTTTTTGGCTATAATCTGTATGGAAGCAGATTGCCTGGCCTTTTCTCCCACAGTATTTCTGGATGGGTTTGAACCAGCAATATTTAGGTTACTAGCTCAATGCAAACAATCTGCACCATTGGCTTTTCCATTCGAAGGAAAAACATTGCTTTAATATTGTTTATAATAAATTGTAATAAATATAGAAAAGTACATATAAATTCTACACTCCACAAGTGTGCAACTCAAGTAACCCAAAAAAACCCTACAACTACTAAGCAACCTAAAAAAAAAACTACCCCCCAAAAAATCTAAAAACAACTACTTACATTTTTTTCTCCCTTTTTAATGGCAGTTACACTGTGTTGAGGGAATCTTGTGGAATGAATGAGTTAAACAGAAACATTTGACTTGATAGGAACAGAAGAAAATGTGACCACAGTTTAAAAGATGATTCAATATAGCTTGGCAGCAGCCCCAGATAACTGCTGTGTATTTCTGGGTAAAAGGGATGGAGAAAACAATGAAGATGAAATTTCCAGGAAATAACCCAATCAGGTGTTGCTTAATGGAGTCTACAGTCATTAAAATCCAATTCGATTCATTTGGAGAGTGAAATATCACAATTGCAACTACACCATAATGGCTTTTGGAAGATGGAATTTGTATAAACTGGGTTAATCCCTTGATCACCAATTCAAATAAAAATAGATAAAACATGAAGAGGTTGGCAGGGATGAAGGACTGGGAATAGCAATGGGGATTCCAGAAGGTGTTTTCCTGCCAAAGGGAATTGGCATCAGGGACAGTCTTTGAGCCCAAATCCTGGAAAGCACAAGCTGGTGAAGGCAGAAGACAGATTGCCCGTGTCCACCTGGGAGCTAGAGTTCTGGTGGCCCAGTGGGCTCACAAGTGAACTGCCCTCTGACATGCACATGTGGTCTTGTGTGCAGAAATTTGCATTTCTTTCTGTTCAGAATTTTGCTTTCTTTCAGCCTGTAAAAAGTTTTATGGCTTGTCATTAACAAATTATATCTTTGGAAAACATAGAAAATATGGAAAATATAGAAAATACAGAAAATGCAGAAGTAGAGGCTCTCTGGGGTGAGCTATGCCCTGTTTATAGAGGAGGCACTCTTAATGCAATAGTAAGGGAATCATTCAGTGAATACTAGCTTCATACTGAGAAATGAAACCCTGGAGGTCTGAAAGAGTTCAAAGCTACCACAAAGTCCTAGCAGACTTCCAGGGCATAACTTGTCTACATAGATTGGGTCAGTGATAGTGAGTAAATTGCACCGGTAAATCTTAATTAAGAGGCCATTACTTTACACTGGAAATACTTTAACAATCAACAATAACTAGCAGGGATTGAGAAGAAACTTGCTTCTCTTTGGCAAATTCTAAGATTGTTATTACCATGTGCTGTCCTGTGCCATCTTCCTGACAGCTGCTATGTTTGAGTCCATTGTTGGAGCTTTTGTGTCAGTTTACTTCGCCAAGGGCCACCTTGTCTTCACCAATGCTTTACTTTACCAACCATGTCCTTTTCTAGCGATTGGTCTTTCCTGATGATGCATCCATAGTAAGTAAGCCAAAGTCTTGCCATTCTCATTTCCAAGGAGCATTCTGGCTGTATTTCTTTAAGACTGATTTGTGTATTCTCCTGGCAGTCCGTGGAATATTCAACACTGCACCGTATCTTCTAAGATCCTATGAGTGAAATGGGCTATCCAAGGCATGTTTAAAATGCTTTGATGACAAACATTTAACTACCTAGCATACAATACAAAACACTGTCATGGTATTTTTAATTTTTTATGTATTCATTAAAAGGGCCTGATTAGAATCTCTACTAGGTTCTGCCTGATTTGCCTGCATTGGGTAGGACATTTTTGACTGTGACTTACAGGATGTCCAAACCAGAGCAGTTTAAATGATATGGAAGGTTTATTACCTCATGTAAAAAGACCTGAAGTATGGTAACTTCAGGATTGGTTCCAAAATTAGAATCTCAAAAACATCATCTGGGTCTTACTTTCCATATTTCTCTGTTGCCCTTCTTGGTGTGCTTGATACCTTCTCCTGGTATCAAGATGCCAGAGTTCTAGGCATCATAACAGACACGAGAGTGCCTAGCTTTTTATAACTGGGGCGATGTTTCCTAGAGACCCCTCAGCAGATTTCCTGTTGCATCTCATTGGCCAGGATGAGATCACATTCCCTTCCGGTGTCACTCAGTAGTGAGGTGAACAGGATTACATTGACTACTTAGCATTATAGATTAATCAGGATATCCTCTGGGTCAAGTTGGGGAGAAGTGGTTTCCAGAACAAACTCTCTCTCACACACATATCCGTATACAAGGCTACCAATAGTCAACTGTTTTAGTGTGTGCTCTCCAGAAACACATGCTGAGACAAAGTTTGGGGTACAGGGTGTTTATTAGGGATCAAGTTTTGTAAAGAAAAGGGGAGGAGGCAGGATTGGGCAGAGGAAGAAGTCAAACTGTGATGCAGGCCTGGTGAAATATTGGCCATCTGGCAGGGAGTTCTGGAGCAAGTATTGCCTGTCACTAGCCTGCATCACATAAGTGGAAATGGCTAGGGCTTTAAATTCATCGGATCACTCATCAGATGTGGGCTGCCAGCTGAGTTCTCTGCAGGTGAAGTAGACCTGGCAGGGTAACTTGCCACAGCTGGGCAGAAAGTGCTTCCCAGAAGGGGGACCTAAGTGGTACCTCCCCTATTACAGCCCAGTTTGCATAACTGCATATATGTGAATATAATATAACTAATTTTCTTTCAGAGAACTCTATAGTCCCTTCTGGGCACTACTCAACACTACTCGTCTTTATCTGCTCCCAACCCCAACTCTTCTGTAACAGCAGGGCTGTACTGTGTCCAGACGCCTTCTGAGGATCACAGAGCTCAAACCGCTCCTTGAGCTTGCCTGATCAATAGGAGAGTTGGATGAGATGAGGAAGCTGAGGCCCAGGGGAGCTCTGTGCCCCCTGAAATCTTGCATGTGGTAGGCAGTCAGTGACAACTTGTTGAATTGAATCGTTCACGGTCACAGACTCAGGAGTAGAGCCTTGTTCTCCCAATTTCTAGGCCAGTGTTTTGTTTTTGTTTTTTTTTGTGAATTATGATTCCTCATGTGTATGTGTTTGTGTATATGTGTATATGTGTGTTTGTGTAAAAAATGTGTTTGTGTGTGTCTATAAAGGAGGGAGCGGAGGGAAAGAGAGTTCAGATAATTTCAGTCAGATGGAGATTTTACTTTCTCACATATACCTGTAGAAGTCAGTCAGATCAGAATCATTTCATTTGAAAAATATGAGGCAGCTTTAGGTTTTGTTTTATGTGCTGTGTTGTTGTTGTTAGTTGCCATTGAGTTAATTCCAACTCATGGGAACCAACCTTCAAAGTGAGGGAGCTGAGTGCGGGTAGGGGACTTCCTGGTGTCCTGGGTGCCTCTGGGTACTTAACAGCAAGCTAAAGAGTTGTACATTTTCCCAAACAGGGTCGAGGCCAGGCCCAAGCAGGACCTGGTGGCAGAGACCTGCCTGTGGGCATAGCATAGAAGAAGCTGTCTTAATCAAAGAACTGTATCCTGAGTTGCTCCTGTTACTTCCAAGTTGATTCTGATCCTTGAAATGTGTTACTTATGTAATAAACTCCATAATTGTTACTATGGTCTGTGAATCCTGTGTGGCCATGTCAACAAATTACTGAACCCAGCAGAGAAGTAGAGGAGTGCCATGGGAGAGATGGCTGATGGCAGAACTGGTAGAAAGGTTGGAGAATGGGGATATGTCTAACCTCCACCTCATAGGAATCAGCTTTGGGCTAATGCTGATGTTGATTCTTTCTCCTCTCCCTGAAGTAAGACTAAGTCTGGTGCTACCATTTTACACCAGTGTACAGTGGATCCTAAATCTAATCACTTCTGAGCTACACAAAGACCAAAATCACTTCTGAGCTACACAAAGACCAAAACAGACACAGAGACACACATATGAGGGAAGACATATGCCATGTGAATATCATCTACAAGCCAAGGAACCAAGGAGCACCAGGGCTACTGACTGGGAAGGAATCGACATGGCCAAGACCATGATGTGAACTTTAGGCCTTCAGAACTGTGAAAAAATAAATTTCTGTTTTTTAAAAGCCACCCATTTGTGATATTTGTTAAAGCAGCACCAGGTAACTAAGACGGTTGTATATCAGGGTATCTGTCTTCTCAGACCCCTCAGGGCTGTGTTCTTAGGGGCTAATGTGATCTTGCCACTTGGCTGCTAACCAGAAAGTCAGTGGTTCAAACCCACCAGCTACTATATGGAAGGAAGATGGGATGATTTACTTCTGTAAACTCGGAAACCCACTGGGGGTCGTTATGAGTCAGAATCGACTCAATGGCAGTAAGTTTGTTTTTTTTGGTAATGTGACCTTGTAACCAAGGAGTCTCCTCAATAGTTGGTAGAATGAGCCCCATTTATCCTCTGGTAAGAAAACTATTGTGGCTATACATTTTTATTCATACTCTGTGAGGCAGGACACCAATTCTATCCTCTGAGACTTGTAGAAATTATATGAATGATAAGAAAATCAAAATTCTTGAATTCCAAATTCTTTTTTCTCTTTCACAAATCTCTCTCACAAATCTGTGCTATTATGGAAAAAGCCTATTCTGAAGTCAGTTACATTTTTTTGTCCTTGGCTGTCTAGGCCTTTCCCTGTAGATGGTGAGTTTAGAAGACCATCTCTACTGCCCCGAGTGAGAAAGGAAGGGTGACAAGGAAGGAGAGACAGAAGGGACTGTCTCAAAATACTCTTTACCCCATTGTGAGTGCTTGGAGGGCAGGACCTGTGTCTGTATCTGGTATGACCAGGACTAAGCTGGCCCACTAAAAAACCAAAAGGCAAACCAACTGGTGTTGAGTCAATTCATGGCAACCACAGGTGTACAGAGCAGAATGTTCCTTAGGGTTTTCAAGGCGATGACCTTCTAGAAGCATATCTAGCCCTTTCTTGTGAGGTGCTTCTAGGTGAATCATCAATGTTTCTCCCTTTTGGCTACTAGCTGAGTGGTTTGGTTAGTAGTTGAGTGCTAACTGTTTGTATTACCCAGAGATGAGCTGGCACAAGAGGAGCTGCTAAAAAAATTTTGCTTCAATCAGTGAATCAAGGAATGAGTGAATGAGTGAGTAATCGACCTTGTGTTTTTCCACATTTGACATAGGGTTAACAATTCTTAGTGGTGGCCACTGACAAAATTGTGACCTAAACTTTCCTCCATTCCCCTTTTATCCCCTTTGGCCATCTCATTTCCTTCTCCTATTAAAAATTCCTCTCCGAAGGGGTCACCTGTGGCTGTGCCCCACATTACACACTGGTCGATGGCTTATCTCTCTAAAGGGCATTTGCTTCTTAAGCCTTTGGAAATGAAGAATTGCCTCTGTCACAGGCATTTTCAGGTGCAATTTGTTGGGAGAGATTCTCTGTGCTGGCCCCTTCCTGGGCCCCCAGCTGCCCTGAGTACATAATCTGCTTGCTTACACTCAAGACTGGCCCTGTAATCCCTGCTCCACCTGGATCACCGGGCTGTCAGGAGGATGAAGTGGAATGATGGATGGAGGGGCACTTTGAAAAGTTAAAAGCTCCTCACCAACGCGAGCTGTTATTGTTATTAATCCGCCGCCGTCAGAGAGGCACTCCTCTGGAAAGGAGTCCTGGCTCAGAGGAGACTGGGGGCGATTTGGAAAGAGCGATAATTTATTGGCTTCTTGTTCCTAAAGCAACAAAATCCCTCTCGTGTACACTGTGAGTGAACAGGATGAAAAGGTGTTCTTAAAATCAGAATGGACCAGGGGCTCTCCCACCCCACTGAGGCCTCTCGCCGTCACTCCAAAGCCTCTAAAAACCGCCAACTTTGTGTTGGCAGGCTCACTGCCAAATGACAGGGAGCCAATAGCCTCAATTTCTCTCTCTGTTCCTACATCTCCTTTACTCTCCCATCCGCCCCCCCCCCCTCCGGCCTTCATTACTTTAAAACAAGTCTCAGCTTGGAACTGATCTCCCACTTCTGGAAAGGCGCACTGGTGCTGTGTGTATTTGGCTTGGCTGAACGAGAGGAGAGGGCTTGCTTCTGCATGAAGAGAAAAGGGGCGCAAGCTGGGGAAATCTGGGGGAACTGGGTGGAGACAGGGGCCTCAGTCCAAGTTTGAGCCTCTTGTACTAGCTCTGCGCGTTGGCGTTGTGCTCACCGCGTTGTCAGCAGACCCTGGGGTGGGGGTGGGAGGAGTGGATGGTTGAGGTAGGAGGGCGGGTTTGAGGCAGTCAGGTCCTGGGTCTGATTACGATTCTTATTGCTGGTCAGATTTCACTAAACACAGGCCAATTGCTGGAAAATAAATCATGAAGGGGGCGAGTGGCTGCTGGTGGGTGTTTATGGGGCTAATTTGTTGTCCTATAGGGAGGTAGCTGTTTCCACTACTCTTGAAGTGCAAGGGGGAAGTCCCTGCTGCCTCCTTCATCGCTGGCCATTTTCATCCTTTTCTTGGAGGAAGGTTGTACCTATTATATACAGACCATGGATTGGCCAGGATTCTGGGGTCTGGGCTGGACAGCACAGGAAGACACCTAAGCTGAGAGTTGAAATTTGATCCTCTGCCCCTGTCAACTAAGGGGCCCTGGTGGTGCAGTGGTTAAACTCTTGGCTGCTAACTGAAAGGTCAGTGGTGTGGCTGGAACCACCAGCTGCTGCAGTCTGCTTCCATTCTGTGAAAGAAAGATGAGGCAGTCTGCTTTAGTAACAATTTACAGCCTTGGAAACCCTGTGGGGCAGTTCTCTGTCCTATATAGTCGCTGTGAGTTGGAATCCACTTCTGGCAACGGGTTTGGTTTTGGGTCTGGCCCTCATCAACAGCTGGCCCTGCTGTTCCTTGGGAGCAGCCCTGAGCATGAAGGGCCTCCTAGGCAGCTGCCTCTGGGAGGTAGGGAAGGAGGAAACATGTCTTTGTTTCTGTGTGGGTATAAGAGAAACTATTTTCTGTATGCTAGAAACTTCAATGCAAACAGTTAATGTATTTGGTTAACTGAATGGTTGGTGGTTAGAGTCCCTGGAGATCTATGTCCAAAAAACTAAACCATTGAAAACCTTCTATAGAGCACACATATGAGATTGTCATGAGTTGGGATCCGCTTAGAGCAAATGGTTGTTGTTGTTGTTGTTATGTGCCATCGAGTCGGACCTGACTCATGGCGACCCCTCCGAGGCAATATCACTACGGAAGTAGATTGCCCCATCTTCCTTCTGAGGAGTGGCTGGTGGGTTTGAACCACCAGCCTTCTGGTTATCAGTCAAGTGCCTTAGGCACTACGCTACCAGAGCTCCCAAGCAACCAGTTAGATGATGGTTAAGGGCTTTATTGAGCTATCCCAGAATCTGGCTTCTATTCTTTTGTTCTTCTGAGTGTAAAGCCCTTCCTCCCTTATTCCTCCTTGCAATTCGACTTCCCCTCCAGGGCTCTGCTCAAAGCCCATCTCCTCCTACACTCCATCCTTTCTGTTTACTTCATGAATATCCAGACTCTGTCTATATCCATCTTAAGAATGGGCACTTGGTTACCTGAAATTCCATACACATTTGCACTTGGAAATTTATTTTTCTCTCTCCAATTCATTATGTATGTCTTGGCTCTTTGTCAGTATGTCTTAGAGTCTCCCTGAGGTTGTTAGCATTTTGAGGACAGATACCATGTCTTAGTTCTTTTATATCCTTCAGTCTCAAATTTTGGACTGAACATCATAAGCACTCTAAAAACCACCTCCCTTCCCCTCTTTTTTGGTGAGTACATTGGGAGCTCTGGTAGCATAGTGGCTAAGACACTTGCCTGCTAACCAGACGGCTGGCGGTTCAAACCCACCAGCCACTCCTCGGAAGGAAGGTTGGGCAATCCTACTTCCGTATGCCTCGGAAACCCAAGGAGGGGTCGCTATG
The DNA here is from genome assembly GCF_000298275.1 of Orycteropus afer afer. Classification (NCBI taxonomy): domain Eukaryota; kingdom Metazoa; phylum Chordata; class Mammalia; order Tubulidentata; family Orycteropodidae; genus Orycteropus; species Orycteropus afer. Next base: position 1,289,169 of record NW_006921652.1, read on the forward strand.
AGCCGGGGCCGACTTGACGGCACATAACAACAACAACAACAACAACAACAACAACATTTTATGTGAAACAGTGGGGGAAGGGAGGCGAGGCATTGGAAGAGAAGAGGTCTTAGGAGAGGATGAAGTTCTAGCATAGTCTGTGTTGCACTTGACATGCCTTTACTTCATCATCCTGCACCCGTGTTACCAAAATCCGAAAGCCAAACTCACTGCTCGAGTAGGTACCAACTCACAGTGACCCTCTCCTTGGGTTTCTAAGGCGGTATCTCTATGGAAGTAGATTGCCCAGTCGTTAGGTATTTGCACTCTTCTCAGACTGATGGAGCTTTTCGGCACAGCCACTGTAAATAAGTCAGAACTGGTTCAAGCCCTGAAGCATCATGGGGAGCATGTAAGATTCTTTCTTTGCATTTCCTGCCCTCCATTTCTCTGACTTTCTGAACTGGTCAAAGTAGGTAAGATGGTGGAGTGGCCACATAGTTAGAGGGCAGAAGGATGTCTTGGGCATGGCGTATCATCTCTTAACATTCATTCACCCTGGAAGAGTTGGATAATCATGCCTGTTGGTGGTCATTTGGAAAAGGGAATGAAATACCATGCCAGAGTGCTGTAGGTGCTTCAGGACATAGCATTCTAATACATAGGGTGTTCTGGTCTCCTGCTCTTATCCCCTAGTCCATGTGTGACACCTGCTAAGTAGACTTTACTTTTTGATGTTATTTTGTGGGGAGAGGTGTAGTAGGTATAACCAATGATGTGATTGTTTTTCTTTCCCCTGAATTACCCCTGTTTCTCTAAGCTTTTTAGATTAGGAGTCATTTTAAGAAATTAATGTCATGATACTACCAATGTTCACTTCTTTGAAGGTGTAACAGATACTGTGGTATGCCTGGGATCCATTTTCCAGTTCCGTGTGCCCATTTCCAGCTTTGATTTACTTTGCTTCCAAGCTGGCACCTATAGCCTTTTCCAGAGGACTGCCCTTGGGCTGCTGGAGCAGCTTGGGCATAGCACAGAGAACAGAAGTGCCCAGGGGTTTACATCTGCCCTGAAGTACCCAGTAGCAAGTGACTGACTGCATGGGAGTAAGAAAGGCTGGCCCCTTGCCTGTTGTAGTTAGGTGCCAATGAGTTGGTCCCTGACTCATGGTGACCCCCATACACAATGGGATAAAACTGCCCAGTCTTGTACCATCCCCACAATTGGTTGTCACTGGACCATTGTGATCCACAGGGTTTTCATTGGCTGATATTTGGGAAAAAGATCGCTAGCCTTTTCTTTCTAGTCCATCTTATTTTGGAAGCTCTGCTGAAACTTGTTCAGCATCGCAGCAACATGCAGGCCCCCGCTGACAGACAGTGCATTGAAGTGCATTGGCCAGAAATGGAACTCGAGTCTCCTGCATGGAAGGCAAGTATTTCACCACTGAACCACCAATGCCCTCAAAACCAGTTGCTATTGACTTGATTCTGACTCACATGGCACAGTTTATGCTCCAGAACTCCTGTGGAATCAGGCTGATTGTGAGACGTTGTCTGGAATAGCCTCTGTGCTTGGCTCTGTCCCTATTTCTGTCCTGCTTCCGTCACTCCCTTCCCGGTTTTTCCTGAGAACACTTCACTGATCTATTACTGGCAAGTGAATCTGCTTTTGGTCCATGTGCCTTACGATGGGGATAGCAAAGGGGTGATGTGGTGGTGGTGAGAAGAGTGTGGATCCTGGATAATCACAGTCATGGTTAAAGCAAAGCTGTACTGAGTCTTGCTCTGGCAGCAGATGACCTGTGCTTAAAGCATAGGGGGAGTGCTTGGAGTATCTGTTTACCCAGCAAGGCTTGGCAATTAGGGGTGGCCAGCTGGGGCTCCAGCAGAGCAGAGAGGTGGGTTAAAGATTAGGGCTGAAAGACACAGTGGAAAGGAATCAATTTTTGTAGCTCAGGTTAAACCACTTCTGGACAACAGGGGGTTGGTTGTAGTTTATTTTCTCAGTTTCTGAGATTCGATGTTAGCATCACCCATGACCAGTCTGGATGACCTCCTTTGGCAGAAGAGGTTTGAAATGTAGCCTGATCCCTGACCAGGAGGCCCTTGGTGGTGCAAGTAGTTAAGTGCTTGGCTATTAACTGAAAGGTTGGAGGTTCAAGTCCACCCAGAGGTGCCTCAGGAGAAAGGGCTGGTGATCTACTTCTGAAAAACTAGCCATTGAAAATGCTATAGAGCACAGTTCTACTCTGACACACATAGGGGTTGCCATGGTTGCAGTTCATTAGATGGCAAGTGGTTTGGCTTACTTTGATCCCTGATCTGCTACTCCCGCTGGACACCAGGGGGAGGGGTTTCAGCCTTTGAGAGGAAGCATATCATTCCTTTATGGGAAATACAGATCTGCTTTTCTCTGTGGACACAAAGTGAACAAGCTTCTGTAAGAATTACAAGAAAACAAAAACATACATTGTTTTCCAGAAATTCTAAGTTTGAGATGCAAAGCTTATTTGCCTTGGCTAAACAGTATATTCTCTTCCCCTCCTGTTCCTCCTCTCACCATTCTTCTTGGATTTTTTTTTTAACACTATCATATGAGTCAGAATGGGTGTATCACTCGTAATTATTGTTGATTACCATTCATGTTGGAACAGCTACCTTGCAATGCCATCTCCTATCAGGAAATAAATGCTGACTTAGTGACCTGCGTGAGATAGCTGGTGACCCAGCCCACTGGAAAGACGGCAGGCAGTCGCCTGGCGCTTGTTGAATTAAGAAGTGTGACTACAGTAATTAGCAGCAAGTTGCCAGCTGGGATAGAGTAGATTCAGGGCAGAGGACAGTCATCATACAGGTTGACCTCAGTGAGGGAGAAACAGGGGATTGAAGATTGGGTCCTGGAAGGCTGGGGAGAAGGGGTCACGAAAAAGAAGTTTAACGGCAGAAACCAATTTGACATCCCTGAGCTTGTAATAGGATTTCCTCCGGGCCTGCAGACCTTGGAGGTGTTACCTATGCAAAAGCTCCTTGACAAGTCTGCAGCCATGGAGTGTGAGTCTGGAAGGAGAAGAGTTAAGTCTTGCCTGCTTTGCCTCGAATATGTGCTTAATGGAACACAAACAGAAAGGAAGAGACACAGTGTTAAAACAGAACTGGAGCACAGATTGAAATGATATGTGATTACTAGCAGTTGTACAATTTATGGAAAAAATGTGCAGGCAGGTCTTTTAGGAAGTGTAAATAAAACAGATGGATTTATGGAGGGGGGAAGTATGCTTTACACACCCAGCTTCTATATCAACAAATGTTGCCCTCAAGGTAAAAACATTTTTTTTTTTTTTTCTTTTTTCAATGTTCTAAGCTTGTATTAGTCACACCCATTTATTTTTTGGCATAATTGTGCACTATTTGGAACTTGGCAAGAATGAGAATGTCAGGGCCAACATTTGGTCTTGCTTCGGGAGTTTCTATGAATATGAATGCCTAAAGTTTACATAGGCTTATGCAATGCATATTTGTTGTGAAAGCTTAGCCTTTTAAAGTAAAGAATCTGTATGTTAACCTTAAACTCAACAAGCTATCTGATCCTGGTGTTTTAAAACACTTTTAAGACTGATGAGCTTTCAATATTGACTGGGTTGAAGGATGAGCTGATGTGGGTCCATGCATCCACAAACACACTCTCACATTCTCCATGAGACGAAGTCCTTGCTTAGGGAAGTTAACCTTAATGGGCCTCCAAATGGAGCCAGATGAGAAGAACATCAGCTCATGGAGCAGCCCAGGAGGACATGAGGTTGAGTCTAAAGCACCAAGGGAGACAATAACTTGTTCGATTCGACTGTAGTTTTTCCATTGGGTTTTTGGAACTTGTGGAAGGCCTTGGGGCTACCCATCACATTGGTTCTGGTCCTTTGGAACACACAGAGCAGAGACAGGCTGTGTGATGGAATTCCAGTTTGATATCAGTTGTCATTTGGAACCTGAGTATATTTACTTGTCACCTCAAGATCAAGAGCTGGCATTTGGTAAAATTATGGTGTCTCGTATGCCCACAGTAGTTTCTGGGTGGTGCAAATCATTAACATGCTTGGCTGCTAACTGAAAGGGTGGAGATTCAAGTCCATGCAGAAGCAGTTTGGAAGAAAGCCCTGGTGACCTACTTCTGAAAAATCAGCAATTGCAAATTGGAGCACAGCTCTACTCGGGCATACATAGAGGCACCATAAGTTGCAGTGGACTGAATGATAACTTTAATTTTGATGCCCACAGCCTCTGTGGTCTGATATCCTGCATCTTTTTGGAGATGTTCTTTTCTGATCCCCAGTACCTCCCAAGATCCTCTTACTCTCCCTTTCCCCAGTGGCTATCAAAATAGGGTAACGATGTGTAAAAGAGGAGTGCTTACAGAAGAGCCATGGCTTGGAATGAGGCTTGAGTTCTCCATTGAAATCTGAGACCTGACTCATTGTATCCATGAGCAATTTGTGGAAACTCTTATATCCTCCATTTTGGCATAAAGGAAAAGAAAATGATACCTGCTCAAGTGAGATAGTGGGCATGACAGAGCTTTGTAAAATTCTCAGCTCTTATTCAAATGCAATTCCATTATTACTATCACTTTAAAAAGGGATGACAAATACAGTCATATGTCACTTAATGTCCACAATATGTTCTGCAAAATAGGATGTTGTGTGATTTGGCCATTGTACAAATACCATATTATATACTGGCAATCCCCAGATTATGAATGAGTTCCATTCCTAAGGCTGTCTTTAAGTCAAATTTGTACATAAGTCAGAACAGTTAGGTACAGTTTGTATCTAGCTTCAGTTAGCCAAATGTTTGTCTTAGTGTACAGTATATAGTATATCTTTCTATGCATAAAAAAACATTAAAGAAACACTTCCAGGTACACTAAAACATTTTAACATAAATGCAGTAATAATAATAATAATGTGTTTATGCATGTTTAAAGGAGTACCTGTTTGTTATTATGAATCTCAAAATTTTAAAAATTTTATTGTGATTTGGGTGAAAGTATACAGAGCAAATTCATCTTCCATACAGCAGTTCACATACACTTTGTCTCATGACATTGACTGTAATCTCCCACAATGCAACAGCTCTCCTCTCACTTCCTCCCCATAGCCACCTCTTCCCTGTGTCCTTCCTTCCCTTGTACTCCTGCCCCCCGAGCTATTCTCCCATGATTGATCTCTCCAAGGAGTGTATCTACGTAATGTAAATGTTCAGCTCACATGCCTATCTTCGTTTGGCTGGAAACCACAGGAGTGGGTTCAGTTCCAGACCTGAAGGGCAGTTAGGGGCCATAGTCTCAGGGGTTCCACTAGGCTCTATCAGAACAGCAAACCTTGTTCCATTTTTTTTTTTTTTTTTTATGATTTTGAGTTTTGTTCCACATTGTTCTCCAACTCTATCCAGGATATCCTACATAGATCCCCCTCTGAGTGGTTGATTGTGGTAGCTGGTCTCATAGTCATATAGCCTGAGGACCGCATGGTGTACCAGTCCCTTGGACTAATTGTGTCCATAAATTTTTGGTTTTCTTCATTGTTCTTTGCAATGAAGAAATGAGGAGAGACCCATTATTGCATCTAGTTGGCTGCTTGCAAGCATTTAAGATCCCAGGCACTACTCGCCAAAATAGGATGTGGAACAATATTTTTGTGTAGTATGTTAGGCCAATTGAGCTCAATGTCCCCTGCAACCATGGTCCCGAGCCCACAGGCCAACTACTTGCTCCCTCTGGGTAGCTGGCTGTGGCCAAGAAGTGACTACAACCTTGTCCCTTGTCAGCTCTACTATATACCTGGGAATTCTTACAGAACATACCAATACAATTGTAGAAATATTGTCTGCCAACCCTATACATGGTCATGGGCACACTCCTCCCTGCATAGACACACCTAATCTGAACAGCAAATTTTTAATATAATAGGCTTTACAGAGGTTGTGACTATGGATGCACACGGGGCTGGATGTTGCCTGAATGGATGTTATGTCATGCATGAATGAAGTTTTATATTTCTCTTTTAACCCTGCTCAATTGATGGTAGCTGCATGGAGTACTGTGAGATCATCTCACAAGGCAGAAGTAATGAGATTGATTAGTGATGTCTGTCATTGGCACAAGGTGACTGCAAGAGTGCCATTCAGTGTAAAGTATTGGCAGTCCTAGGTCCATTGCTTTTTTAAGAGGGAGAAAGAATATGAAATTAAGGATAAACTTTTAATGGTAAAATTTCAGGTGTCAGTGACAGGACAAAGTGCTATTTTAAGGAAATGAACCTCCTGATACTCAGAATCAAGTGTGTGTATAGTTGTGACTCTAAGGAAGAGAGTTCCCATAGCATTGTCTAAGGCTTTCTCCTTGGTTGTCTAGTTAGGAAGATGCTAATAATTAGGACCTGCACTACTTATTCCCTTTCTGGTGTCCCATTGAACACATTGTCTGTGCTATACATTTTGACGTTTGATAATATTCGAGTTAGCACTTGGCCCTCTGTTTTCCACCAAACCCCATAATATTTAATGATTTTTACTGCATATAGATTCATCAATAAAACTGTAAATTGTTTGAAGGAAGGGACTGTATCGTATGTCAACTCTCTCCTTGATTCCTAGTTTACTGTGATACAACACAGGTTGCCTCGACTCATGATGTATTTGAGTTATGACAAACCACACTTAAGACCCTTCATTGTTTTGAACATCTTATCATTGGTATCATTGATAACATGTACTACATATGATGTTGCATTGTGTAATTTGCTTATGTCATTATATTTGTAAGTTTATATGTAATGTCTTCAATCCCCAAAGACAAATAAGGATTGGATTTATAAAGATAGTGATAATAAAAGTCAGTAATAATGAAAACTGAAAGAAAAAAGTATTTGACTTAACTTACATTAGAACTGACTTACAACGGAGTCAACAGAAGGAA
>NW_006921652.1:1296494-1333080 GCF_000298275.1 Orycteropus afer afer
AGAAAATTTAGAAAGTATGGAGAAATACATAAAAATAAGGTAATTATCATTACCATTTTGATGTGTTTCCGGCTAACATTTTTTCTATGTGCATATTTAGATATATGTTGTTAAGTAGTTGAGCACATACTCTATATAACTATGTAATCTGCTTTTCCCTTTAAAACTACATTATAATTACTTGAATCTTTAAAAAAGTCTTGATAAATATTAAGGTGCTTAATTTTAATTCTTAAAACTTTGACTGTTTTTATTTGTGATTTAAACGGTAATGCATGCTCATTATATATATGACATATATATTAATACTTAAACACTTAAAAGTGTTAAAATGTGCCTAAGGATATGGAGTGGACAATAAATGTTTTCCTTGCCTTCCCCTCCCTCACTGAATGTAGTCCTTTCTAATGATTTCTTTTTCATTCATTCATTCATTTATTTATTTATTATTTATGCATGCAGTGTTTCCTTGCCTCCCTCTAATGATTTTTTGTGTTTTTGTCCAGGCAATCATTTTTACATAATAGACATATAAAATATGGGTTCATATTATTCATACAGTTTTTCAATTTGGTTTTTGCACTTATTACTATATTTTGAAAATCTTTAATGTTATTGCATATAGAGTCACTTCGTTCTTTTAAACTGCTACCAGGTATTCTATTCCTTGAAAATTGCATCCTTAACCAAATTCTATTCCTGTTGATGGCCATTTAAGTGCTTCCCATTCTCTTGCTAGTATAAACCATGCTGTGTTGAACATCTTTGCACATATGTATCTATGCACATGTGACAGTGTTTATGTAGAACTAATTCCCAGAAGTAAAAATAGTAGAACAACAAAATTTTAAAATTCGAAGGATATGGCCAAATTGCTGAGCAAAAAATGTTTATCTGTTTACATTCTCACTAGCTAGACACGAACTTTCTGGATTTTCACAGTTTTATCAATAAAAAAATTCTCAGAGGAGGTCAGTGAAAAATAGTCAATGCGAAGGAAGACATTGGGAGGAGTACAAGAGTTAAAGGGAACAAAGATAAACACACATGTACAATTACATATACAATCCTGCAATAACAGTAATAATCTACAAGTGGATAGATAACACACAAGCTGAATAAGTGTGGAAAGGAGAATGGGACTATAACCATGAAAATATGTGTGTGTGTGTGTGTGTGTGACAGAGGATATTTCTAAGTAGCACAGTGCCTAAGGCATGTGACTGCTAACCAGAAGGTTGGCAGTTCAAACCTACCAGCCACTCCTTGGAAGGAAGGTTGGGCAATCTACTTCCGTAGTGATACTGTCTTGGAAACCCAAGGTAAGGTCACTATGAGTGGAATCTGACTCGAAGGCAGTGAGTTTTTTTTTTTTTTTAATTTACATATGCTACATATCCATGATTATTGTAGAGCATAAAGGAGGCAACATTTTGGAAACTTCTTAGCCATAACCAAAAACCTTGAGGGAATGAGTTGAGGGCCTGGAAGCTCAGGACTACAATCTCAGGGGCCATCAAGGCCAATTGGTACAACACAGTCCACAAAGAAAATGTTCTACATCCTACTTTGGTGAGTAGTGATTGGGGTCTTAAAACCTTGTGAGCAGCCACCTAAGGTGCAACTATTGGTCTCTCTTCATCCAGAGCCACAAAGAGTGAAGAAAACTAAAGACACGTGGAGAGAATTAGTCCAAAGGACTAAGGGACCACATGAACCTCAGCCTCCAAGAGCCTGATATCAGAAGAACTGGGTGGTGCCTGGCTATCACTACCAACAGCTCTGAAAGGGAGCATAGATTGAGAGAAAAATGTGGAACAACATTCAAAATCATAAAGATGACCAGGCTCACTGGTCAGATAGGGACTGGTGGAACCTCTGAGACTATGGCCCTTAGTCACCTTTCAAGCCTAGAACTGAACTTATCCTTGTGGCTCATCTTTCAGCCAAACAATAGACACATCTGCAAGGTGAACGATAACACTAGGGAGCTGTGCGTTCCTTAGAACAATAAACCATTTGAGATCAAAAGGGCAGCATTTGCTCAAGGACAAAGTTCATAAGACAGGAAGGGTTAGAAGAGAAGGAGGAATGGAAGTGAGAAACACAGGGAGAAGGTGAGATGAGTGATGTTATCTTGAGGGGATTGCGATCAATGACATGAAGCAAAATGTGTATGAATTGTTGAATGGAAAACTTTTGCTCTGTAAACTTTTACCTAAATCACAATGAATAGGTAACAAAACAAAACAAAACACCTCATTGTTTTAATTTTATATCATTCACTCTTTTTTGTAAAAAAATATTTATTTTTGTTAATATACACAGCAAAACATATACCAATTCAAATTTCCACATGTACAATTCAGTGACATTGATCATGTTCTTTGAGATGTGCAACTGTTCTCACTTTCCTTTTGTGAGTCATTCCTCCCCTCATTAACATAAACTCACTGCCCATTAACATTCATATCTAATATTTCGAATTGCTGTTGTCAATTTTATCTCATACAAACAAACAAACTCACTGCCATTGAGTTGATTCCGACTCATAGTGACCCCTCCTTGGGTTTTTGAGGTGGTATCACTATGGAAGTAGATGGCTCAGTCGTCTTTCCATGGGGTGGCTGGTGGGTTTGAACTGTCAACTTTCTGGTTAACAGTCAAATGCCTTAGGCACTATGCCAACAGAGCTCCCTAATCCCATATAGATAGCACTTAGGTAAGTATAATGTGCAAGGGAGACATTTTTTACTAGTTAAGCTAAACTTTAAGAAGACTTAAATGATATTTTTGGTTTGTTTTAAAGATTATTTCAGGGTGATAGTTTCCAGGGTTTATCCAGCCCCCTTGGCTCCAGAAAGCCTATATTCCATGAGAATTTCCCCCCCTTTAACAGGATTTCTCTATAGAATCTTTGATTAAAACATTCAGTAATGGTAGCTGGGCACCAATTAGTTTTTCTGATCTCATGGTAAAGGAGGCAATGAGCTACACATTCTATTTCCCCCTCTCATTCCTGACTGTCCTTCCTCTGTTGCTCCAGGTGAATAGAGACCAGTTATTGTGCCTTGGATGGCCACTTGCAAGCTTTGAAGATCCCAGGCATTATACAACAAACTAGGAGGTAGAACAGAAACACTAAACATGTTATTAGGCCAGTTAACTGGGGTGTTCCATGAAACCATGACTATAGACCTCCAAACCAAGAAACCAAATCCCATGAGGTTTTTGATCATAAGCAGTCTTGGTAGCTACTCTTTCTCTTTGTTTTTTTTTTTATGTTGTATGTATATCTGTTACACTACTTTTGCCAATTCACCTTTTCACAGGTATATAACTTATTGACAGCAGTTATGACAATCAACTATACAACCCTACCCCTAATCAATGTGATTTTTTCCATTATTGTTAATGCCCCCCCCCCAACTTTAGCCCCTTCTCTTGCCCCTTGTAACCACTGATAAACATTGGTCTCTATGAATTTGCCTTTTCTTGTATTTTTATATAAGTGAGGTCATGCAATATTTATCCTTTTGTGATTGACTAATTTCACTCAGCATAATGTCTTCCAGCTCCATCCATGTTGTAGCATGTATCAATACTTCATTTCTCTACTGGCTGAGTAGTATGAAATTGAATGTAGTATGAAATTGAGTGTACGTTATTCACTATTAGTGCAGCTGTGCATTTATTCACATGTTGATTGGCCATTTGGATTTCTTATTATATAAATTGCTGTTTATGTACTTTGCCCATTTTTCTATCATACTGATTTCTAATTGATATGTCTTCAGATAGTAAGGATATAAAGCTGTCGTCATGTGTATTGGAAATATTTCTACAAATTTCTTATTTGTCTTTGATCTTGTTTATGGTGTTTTTACTTATAGTAATTTGAAAGGTTTATATAATTAAATTTATTAGTCTTTCATTTTATGTCATATTGTTGTTGTTGTTGTTGTTATGTGCCGTCGAGTCGGCCCCGACTCATAGCGACCCCTCCTTGGGTTTCCGAGGCAGTATCACTACGGAAGTAGGATTGCCCAACCTTCCTTCCGAGGAGTGGCTGGTGGGTTTGAACCGCCAGCCCTCTGGTTAGCAGGCAAGTGTCTTAGCCACTATGCTACCAGAGCTCCTTATGTCATATTAAGAAGAGTAATTTATTCCAAGATAATTTAGACAATTCACATATCTTTCCTACTAGTAATTAAAAAAATGGTTTTATGTTAAAATAATGTCATTTTCATGTTAAAATAAAAAGATGTAAGATGGGGTTCCAGTTTGAGATGTTTTTCAAACATCCAGCTCTTTGTCCTCACTCCACTTTATTGTATAATCTATCTTATCTTTTCTGATTTGAAATGCCACCTTTATCATATACTAACTTCTTTAATGTACTTTGGTCTCCTCTGAATTTTATATTCTGTTCCATTGGACTGCCTGTCTAGTTATGCACTTTTACTATATTGTTTTAGTTATTATAGCTTTAAAATGTATTTTTGTAACTAGGAGATCTAGATTGGCTTTAGTACTCTTACCTTTAAAAAATTATTTATTGGCTATTTCCATATGGACTGTTTTTTCAGATGACTATGAGATCATTTTTCAAGTTTTTACCCTCCCAACAAAACAGAAAAACAAAACCCTTGTTGTGATTTTGATTGGGATCACATTGAATTTATAGAAGAAGATGGTAAGAATTTGCATATTTACACTACTGAGACTTCCTATTCAAGAGCACAGCTTTTATTTCCATTTATTTAAATTGTATTTTGTGTTTTCCAGTAGAAGGAAAACTCCTTTCTAAAGGCATTACGAAACTTTGTATATGAGTCTATCATAATTTATGCGACTGTTGACATAGCGCCTAAGGCATTTGACTTCCAATCAGAAGGCTGGCAGTTCAAACCCACCAGCCACTCCTTGGAAGGAACACTGCGCAATGTACTTCCATAGAGATACAGCCTCGGAAACCCAAGGAGGGGTCACTATGAGTCGGATCTATTCCATGGCAGTGAGTTTGGTTTGTTTTTTTTGACAGCATTCTCCATGGCTTAACAATCAGACAAGTTCTCGTCACTTTCTAGATTGAACAGTGCCTCAGTGAACATCATTGTGCTTTGCTCTTTGAGTACATTTTACTGATTTCTTTAGACTACATTTCCAGAAGCAGATAAAAGGATCTGGGCATTTTAAAGGCTCTTGGGAGCTATAGGGAGACTTCTTCATAGCGAGGTTCAAACAATTTCCTCTTCTATTGGCAGTATGAGAGTACCTGTGTGGCTGAACCCTCATCAGCATTTTGAGTATTAACATTAATACAAACCTTGCTAAGTTGATGTGACTGAGTCACGTGGTGGAAGGCAGCATTGCATGACCACTTCTCTGGGAGCATTTAGGTTTTCCTCAGATGCATGCTGTTTTTTTCGTATACTCAAGGGGGCAGTGTTCACACTTCGCTAAGACTGCTTTGAGCAGACCTTAGAGACTTTTAGTTTAGTTGTTAGGTCTCTTGGAAATTGAATGTTTCTATTGAGGGGTCGCTATGAGTCAGGTCTGACTCGACGGCACATAACAACAACAACAACATTGATGTCTAGGAATGGAGAGTACGTTTTGAGAGCTGTCTTTTCATTTGGATGCAGTAAAGCTTTCCCCCACCCCACCTGCCTCTGCAACACATGTAAGTACAAGTGGCTGAGACCCTGCACATTTTGGCAAGGTAATGGAGTTAAGATGGGCCAAGGTTGAGAGAAAGTCTTCAAATTCCATGCCCCAAACAGGTCTCTGGAACAGAAAAATTCCTCTTATTTTCCAGCTGAAAATGTCATTTTGATTCCCCAAGCTTAAAACCCATGAGTGTTCATTTGTAACAAGCAAATGCCAAATTTACTACAAAAGGCCAGACAACACTCCTCATTAATGGTTCTTTGCTGTGGGGTTATTATTCACCCCTGTGTGCTTTGGCAAGCTTTAAGTTGGAAGTATGGGAAGCAGACACTTGAAATGCTCTCCTTCCCCCTGAAAACCATCTTTGCTGCCACCACCTTGTTATAACAAATCTTCCGTCAGGATTTGTTGGCGGGGTGGGTAGTACGTTTTATAGGGTGGTTTCTCTCAGGGCGAATCTATTAGGATTCTAGGATGTTTTAATTGGGGCTGTGTAATTGTAGGGTGCCACAAGGGCCCTGGCAAGGGGTACTTTATAAATCAGATTATTATGCTTAGTTGTGTTAATGGGCATTTATATGCCCTAAATCCTTCATATAGCAATGGGATAATAGCCCATAAGGCCATAGTTACTATTTTGGGTCAGGCTCACTTGTAAAACTGGATCTTTTTATTGTGAAGCTGTTTTCAGTTAAAGGAGTACATAAAACCCTTTGAAAGACAGAATTTCAATTTTGTGGTTGCTGTTTTATATATTTTAGATGGTGAAACCATTATTTGTGTGTGTATTTTTTTTAAGCTTAGAACCAAAGTTAAAATCGTACTCCTGAACCAGGTCTTCTTTCCTTCTTCTTTTTTTTTTTTCTTCAATTTTTATTGTAATTTGGGTGAAAGGTTACAGAGCAAATTCATTTTCCATGTAGTAGTTCATACGCGTTTTGTTTCATGACATTGACTGCAATTGCCCACAATGTAACAGCTCTCTTCCCACTTCCTCCCTGTAGTTACCTCTTCCCTGTGTCCTTCCCTCCCATGCATTCCTGCTCCCCAGCTGTCTCCCTGTGCAAACACTGCCCTTCTGTTCTCCCACGATTGATTGCTCCAAGGAGTGTATCTACCTGATGTAAATGTTCACCCCATATGCCTGTCTGTTGTTGAGCTGGAAGCCCCAGGAGTTAAGTTCAGTTCCAGACCTGAAGGGGCCATAGTCTAAGGGGTCTCACCAGGCTCTATCAGACCAGCAAACCTGGTCTTTTTTTTTTTTTTTTAATGATTTTAAGTTTTGTTCCACATTGTTCTCCCACCTAATCCAGGATCTCCTGCACTGATCCTCTCCGAGTGGTTGACAGTGTAGCCAGGTATCATCTAGTTCTTCTGGTCTCATGGTCATATAGGCTGAGGATCACATGGTCTACCAGTCCCTTGGACTAATTGTTTCCATGCCTTTTTGGTTTTCTTCATTCTTCCTTCCTCTGGATGAAAAGAGACCCATCAATGCATCTAGAAGGCCACTTGCAAAATTTTAAGATCCCAGTCATTAGTCACCAAAGTAGGATGTAGAACAATGTGTTTTTTTTGTGTAGTATGTTATGCCAGAAGTTCTAGACACATGGGGTGCATTGACAAGGGCTGGGAAGCCCATTTCCATCCCTAGGCTTGCCACAGACAGAGTGAGTGCCCTCTTAGCACAATGGGATGTTGGTGAGCTCCCTGTCTGGAGGTTTATACCAAGAAAATTGAATGGATTGTAGGCAACTTGCCATGTTAGCTTCTGATGTGTAGATGGGCTAGAGTTCAGTAACACTGAGAACTGTCTGCTCCAGGGGTATAGATGCTTTCCCCGACAGAGAGGATCAATGCACCAGGGGATCCCAAACTGACTGCAACCACCAGCTCCTGCCCCTGCTGCAGATTCACTCTTTTCTGATCCTCCCCCCACCCTTTTTTTATATTTTGGTTTACAGTGAGAGGGCCGTTCTTGCCTCTCAAGTGCACATACCCATTTGGTTCTGAGGGAAGTGAGTAGGAGTAGTTGGAGGAAGCTACTCTGGGGATGGAAAGTTTGCCCTAGATACTTAAGGGCTAACCCATCCGATTATGAGGCACATTTCTCTTATGTACTTTCAGAACTCAACCTGGGGACTATAGTCTCCTTCCCTCTTTTCTTTGTTCTCTTTGCCACCTGTCCTGTTTTCGGTGCTAAATTTGTTAGTCTGAAGGAGAGCTGTCAATGGCATTGACTTCCACCATTCATGTCCTGCTCCTCTGTATAAACCCTATGCTCTTGGATTTCATTAGCCCTATTCCCACGTTTACTCCCAACATTTCTCTTGTATGTAACTCCATGTCCCTTGTCCATTCTATCCCTTCTTATAGATCTGCATCAATCTTACCTCTGCTTTTTCTCATTTCTGTAGATATTGGCAGACATGAATTGTGTCAGTTGTTTAGAGTTTATATCCTCCCTTGGGTTGTGTAGTGCCTAAGGCATTTGACTACTAACCAGAAGATTAGCAGTTCAAACCCACCAGCCCCTCCAGGGAAAGAAGACTGGTCAATCTACTTCCGTAAAGATTTACTGGCCTGGAAACCCAAAGGGGGCCACTGTGAATCGAAACTGACTCAATGGCAGTAAGTTTGGTTTTTGAGAGTTTTGGGTATTAGTTTGACCCCTTGTTATGGATTGAATTTTGGTCCCCCAAAAACCAAAACCCAAGCTCACTGCTATCGAGTTGATTCTGACTCATAGCAATCCCCATTGGATTTCTAACACTGTAAATCTTTATGGAAGCAGATTGCCTAATTTTTCTTCCACAGAGCAGCTGGTGGGTTTGACCCACCAACTTTTGGGCTAGCAGCCACACACCTTACACACTGCACAATCAGAGCTCCTTCAAAATATATGTTAAATTCTTGGCCCTTGTACTTGTTTGGAAATAGGATTTTCTTTGTTATGCACATTAGACCATGCCCAGTAGAGTAGGTTCTAAATCTAATTACTTCTGAGTTATAGAAAGAGCAGATTAGATACAGAGACATGCACACACACACTTGTAAACACATGCACACAAGGGAAGACAAATACCATATGAGGATTGTCTATAAGTCAAGGAACCAAGGAATGCCTGGGGCTACCAACAAGGAAGGAATCAACATGGCTGAGGCCCAGAGTTGGACTTCCAGCCTCCAGAAGAACTGTGAAAAAATGAATTTATTTTCTTTCAAGTCACCCACTTGTGGTATTTGTATTACGGTAGTACTAGGAAACTGAGACAGCTGAAGTCAGAAGACCTGGAAACTTACAGCTCATCAGAGAAGAGAGACATGGCAGAAATAATTACACAGACATGTAAAACTATAATTGTGGTATGTGCCATAAAGGCAAAATGGGGAAGGATAGTGTGGTTATGTGTCAACATGGCTGGGCCTGGTTTTGAGTCGCTGGACAGCTGGATGTAGTTATTCCCCATGATGAGACTGGTAATCAACTCCATGGTGGAATCTACTGTGAGCGGCTGAATAGCTGCCTTAGGGATGTGGTCTGATTCCAGTATATAAGAAGAATCCTTGAGAAAGGTGTCTGAGATTTTTGGCACATATGGATCCTGCATTCAGCTGAGTGTTCATCTCAGTGGCCTATCATGTTGTCTTCCGATCTTGAGACTGTTTCTGGCCTTGAACTAGTGGCTTGCCATATTGCTTGATAATTTTGGGACTGTGCCATTTTACTTGTGGACCTCGGATTTGTCAGACTCAGCAGCCAGCAGCTGCCTAAGTTAAGAGAAGTTTCCAGCTTCAGTGGACCAGGAGCAAGAGGCAGAGCTATCACCCAGCGCCTAGAGATGACACTTCAAACTTGGATTTCTGGCCTTCTAAACTGTAAGAGAATAAATCCCTGTTTGTTAAAACCACCCACTTGTGGTATTTCTGTCATAACAGCACAAGAGAACCAAAACAGGTAGTTGAAAGTGACTAAAGGGAAGACCAAAAGGCAGCCTTTGTGGCACAGGGGTTAAACTCTATTGCTAACTGATAAAGGTTGGTGGTTGGAAGCCACTAGCTGCTCCATAGGAGAAAGATATGGCAGTCTGTTTCCGTAGAGATTTATAGCCTTGGAATCCCTGGAGGGCAATTCTACTCTGTCCTATAGGGTCACTATGAGTCAGAATTGACTTGATGGCAGTGGGCTTGCTTTGGTTTTGAATGAGAAAACCTAACATAGTTTGGAGAGCCAGGAAATGCTTCTCTTTTCAAGGAACACTTGAGAGATCTGAAGGATGAGCAAAAAAAGGGCATTTCAGCCCTAACACTGGTAGATATGATGACTCTTTGCTAATTAGAAAGCCACTTCTTCTTTAAGGCACTTTACTGACAAATCATTTTAGTAATGATTTGGTGAATGAGTGTCTCTGGAGCTGCGTAATGTACACCTTGTACAATGTAAGTGAGGCTTGGTTTCAGGGAGAGGGGTAGCATGTGTGAAGGCCCTGAGGTGAGGAGCTTGGTATGTAGAGGAAAACACTGACTGAGCTGCAGGCACACTGGGGAGAGGAGTGAGTTAGAGTGGAGAGCATACAAACAAAAACAGAGAAGACCGACAACCAGAAGCTTGTTTTTCCTTTTGGAAATATAAATAGCATGAACATTTCTATCAATGTTTAATAATTAATGAAGATGTGAATTAATAAACACAAAGGGTCACTACGAGTCAGATTGACTTGATGGCAGTGGGCTGGGTAATCAGGAAAAAAGAAAAATGATTTAATAATAAAATAAAGATTGAATGTGGGCAATTATAGATGCAGTGATATAAAAAGGGCAAGAGAACTAAATTATGTATAACTTTATCCTACAAAATTTGGAAACCTATATAAAATGAAAAAGTGTATGGGACACTTTTCAATACCTATTTTGGTAAAGGAATAAATAAAAAACTTGAATAAATCAATAAATGCTAAACAATGAAATAGTCATCAAAGACATCCTCTATGAAAATGTCCCTAGACAGCTTTGCAGTTAAATTTTAGCAACTTTCAACGTTGAAAATAGAAAAATAACGAAAGTTGCTTCCTTCATTTTTGAGCTGGATATAGTCTTTATTCTAAAATTGGATAAGGAGAATGCAGGAAAAGAAAATTACTGACCTCTTTTGCTTATGGTCACAGATATAAAAATATTAAACACATATTACAGTAACTAATCAAATGTTGTTGTTGTTATGTGCCATTGAGTTGGACCCGACTCATAGCAACCCCTCCTTGGGTTTCTGAGGCAGTATCACCACGGAAGTAGATTTCCCCATCTTCCTTCTGAGGAGTGGCTGGTGGGTTTGGACCGCCAGCCTTCTGGTTAGCAGTCAAGTGCCTTAGGCACTATGCTACCAGAGCTCCCAATCAAATGTTAGTAGTTTAAAAATATATTAATATATTGTCATTAGGTAGGTTTGTTCAGAAATAAAAGGATGGTTCAACATAGTAATAAAACTCTCCACATTACTGGAGAAAAAAATCATATGATTAATCTTAGTAGATGAAGAGCAAGCATTTAATAAAGGTTCAACACCTATTTGTATGAAAAACCTACAGTGCAAATTATACTGTGTGGCGAAAGATACACTCCATTTAGGGACAGGAACAAGACAAGGATCACGTTATCACCCACTACTACTAGCACAATGCTGGCTACCCAGCCAACAGTATAAATAAAAAGAAGTAAGATGTGTGGATTAAAGGGGAAGGGATGAAAATATCATTTTTTGCAGGTAATGTGATCATCTACATAGCAAAAACAACAGTTCAGCTTTTAGAGAGTTAAGCAAGGTTGCCTGATATAAGATCAGCTTGTGAACAGCAACTGTATTTCTCAACACCGGTAAAAACAGATTAGAAAATATAATAAAAAAGAGTGATATTCATGGCAGTGACAAAAACTACAAAGTATTTAGGAATAAATAAAAAGTCGATAAAACCTCTATAGCAGAAACATTAACATTCTTAAAAGCTGTACAGGAGGTCTGAATAAATGATTGAAGTAATTTCTATGTACCTGAATGGGATGACAATATGAAAGTATGTTAATTCTCCTCACATTAACCTATAGAGTCAAGGCCATCTCAAGAAAATTCCAGTAAGACTTTTTGGGAACTTGATAGACGTATTTAAGATGTGTATGAATAGCTAACAAATTTGAAAAAGAATGAAAAGGGGAAGCTTGCCCTACCATGCAAGAAGATATCAGATGTTAAGACATGTTACTAGCCTTGCTGCTGAAAAACAAACAAACAAATAAAAAACACAAAACCCAGACAAATAGAATGGTGTAACAGAACATTGTACTCACCAAGGGACACATGTGTACAGGGAATTTAATAAATGATAGATGACCTATTAATGAAATGGGATCCTGTTGCAGATTGTCTTTCCAAAGATGATTGCAACCTTATCTCTGCTCCCACACGTGCTTCTGCAATGTGACTTTGGCACTCACTCTACTGAGAGTCAGGGGATGTGGGGTATATCTAGGATCTAGGCAGGCTGTGACTATGGTGGAAGTAATGCTGAGTGATTTCTGAAGCTAGCGCATATCAGGTGATACAGCCTGGGACTTTTTATTTATTTGTTTTTTGGAACATACGCATCATGATGTGAGGAAGCCCAAATAGCCTGTGAAGAGGCCCAAGTGGAAGACCCCTGGCCCTCAGCCTTATCTGAACTCCCAGATGACCAAACAAAAACATTTACTGCCGTTTAGTTGATTCTGACTCATAGTAACCTTTTAGGACAGAGAAGAACTTCCCCATAGGGCTTTCAAGGCTGTACATCTTTATGGAAGCAGACTACCACATCTTTCTATCATGGAGTGGCTACCAAAAAATCCCAAACTCACTGCTGCCAAGTCGGATCCAACTCATAGTAACCCCTCCTTGGGTTTCTGAGGCAGTATCACTACAGAAGTAGATTGCCCAAACTTCCTTCCGAGGAATGGCTGGTGGGTTTGAACTGCCAGCCTTCTGGTTAGCAGTCAAATGCCTTAGGCACTGGAGCTATCAGCCTTTTGGTTAGCAGTTGAATGCTTTAACCATGACATCACAAGAGCTTCTTGATGACAGCCAGTACTAACTTACCAGCCAGAGATGCATGAGGCATCTTAAAAGTGGATCCTTCAGCCTCAGTCTAGTCATCCCAGCTGACACTCTATGGCCCAAAGATGAACCACCCCTACTAATTCCTGTCCAAATTGCAGATTTGTGAGCAAAATAAATTTGCTGTTGTCTTAAGCTACTAAATTTTGGAGTGGTTTGTTATACAGTTGTTAGTTATACCATGGTTTGTTAAACAAATCTCTAACTCCATATGTATATTTATATATACTGCAAATGTTCAAGATAAAACAATACAGTTCATAGAGCATTATGTAGGAAAATATCTTTGTAACATGGGTTGGGAGTGATTCTTTAAGTAAAACCAAATACACAGATCATAAGTAAAAAATTGATGGGTTGATTAAATACAAAATTAAATATTTTTTTCCCAGTGAGGAACTGATAAAGTTAACAGACAGATGGAAGTTTGGGTGAAGATGTGTATAAAGTATCAAAGTATAAGGGATTGATATTTAGATTTTACCAATAAGAAAAGGACAGGCACCCAGCTGGAAAGTGGGCAAAGAATCAGAACTGGCAGTTCACAGGGAAACCTATATGACTGAAAAAGCATATGAAGAGATGTTCAAACTCATTAGAGATCAGAGAAATAAAAATAAAAATGGTAAGATGATATAGGGTACCTTTCAGATGGGCAAACTGAGTATTGCTTAGTGCTGGTGGAAAAGTGGGCAGGGGAGGAAGCGTCGGGCACTGCAGGTGGAGAGTGGACAGGTTAGCCTTTCCACATAGCCCTGTGGCAGTGCTTAGAAGAATCAAGTACCCGTACTCTACAAGATTCCAACTTCTTGCTTCACACAAGAGAATTTCTCACACAGATGTGTAAGGGGCTAGTATGAGAATTGCTTGTGGGAATGAGGAGTTGGAACATTCTAGCTGTCCATCCTTGGTGGCTTTATCTGTAATATGTAGTGGTTGTAGACGGTGGACACAGCACTTAGGAGAAATGGACTAGAATATGCTTGGTGACATGGGTAGATCTTAAAAACATTGTGGTCAGTGCAAAAAGGAAGAAATAGAATGAGATCTATAGCATGATAACACACTGTTTCTATATGTTGCAATATGTGCTCACCAGATAATATTCAAAGAACATATACATATAAACACATTGCAATGGATGTCTCTTGCTGGGAAGAGAATTGGGCTGGGGAAGGGAAATGAAAGGGAATTATAAGAAGTGGGAGGAGTGGTACATGAACGAAAGACAATAATGTCTCTTGAACTGAGGAATATGATCAACTCAACTTCAGTCCTAAAACTAACAAACAACTCCCCACTAAACATTCCACTTCCTCTAATTGAATGCTTGCCACGGGAGCATTCTCTTCAATATACTGTATATTGACAGAGAACTTCCAGAAATGCAAACTGGATTCAGAAGAGGATGTGGAATGAGGGATATCATTGCTGATATCAGATGGATCTTGGCTGAAAGCAAAGAATACCAGAAAGATGTTTACTTGTGTTTAATTGACTATGCAAAAGCATTCAGTTGTGTGGATCATAACAAATTATGGATACCACTGAGAAGTATAGGAATTCCAGAACACTTAAGTGTGCTCACGAGGAACCTGTACATAGACCAGGATGCTGTTTGAACAGAACAAGGGGATAATGCATGGTTTAAAATCAGGAAGGGAGTGCATCAGGGTTGTATCCTTTCACCATACTTATTCAATCTGTATGCTGAGCAAATAGTACAAGAAGCTGGACTATATGAAGAAGAACGTGGTATCAGGATTGGAGGAAGATTCATCAATAACCTGCAATATGCAAACAACACAACTTTGCTTGCTGAAAGTGAGGATGACTTGAAGCACTTACTGATGAAGATCAAAGAATGCAGTCTGCAGTATGGATTACACCTCAACATAAAGTAAAGAAAAATTCTCACACTTGGACCAATAAGCAATATCACAATAAGTGGAGAAAAGATTGAAGTTGTCAGACTTCATATTACTTACTTCTACAATCAACACCAATGGAAGCAGCAGTCGAGACATCAGACAACGTATTGCACTGGGTAAATCTGCTGCAAAAGACCTCTTTCAAGTACTGAAGAGCAAAGATATCTCCTTGAAGACGAAGGTGTGCATAACCTAAACCATGGTATTTTCAATTGCCTCATATTCATGTGAGAGCTGGACAAATGAACAAGGAAGATACTCAAGAAGAGTTGATGCTTTTGAATTGTGATGTTGGAGAAGAATGCTAAGAGTACCATGGACTGCTAAAAGGACTAACAAAATCTGTCCTGGAAGAAGTGCAGCCATAATGCTCCTTGGAAGCGAAAATGGCCAGACTTCGTCTCCATACTTTGGTCATGTTATAAGAAGGTACCATTCCCTGGAGAATGATATCATGCTTGGTAAGGTGGAGAGTCATCAAAAAAGGGGAAGGCCCTCAGTAAGATGGATTGACACAGTGGCTGCAACGATGGGCTCAGGTATAGCAAGGATTGTGAGGCTGGCACAGGACCAGACAGTGTTTCTGTTGTACGTAGGGTCACTTTGAGTCAGAGATGACTCGACTGCACCTAACAACAATAGCAACATGGGAGTGTTTCAAGTCCCTGGGTGGTACAAATGGTTAATACGATGAACACATACTTGGCTGCTAACCAAAAGATTAAGTTTGAGTCCATCCAAGGTGTCTTGGAAAAAAGTGCTGGTGATCTACTGAAAAATCAGCCATTGAAAACCCTATGGACACAGTAGTCCTGTGATACACATGGGGTTGCCATGGGCCAGAATCAACTGGATTGTAACTGGTTTTATGGGAGATGTTTAGTCACGCCATTACTCTTGTTCTAGAAGTTGAAATGTTTTTATCCTATGGTAATCTTAGAATGCTAGTGTTGGAGGAGATTTTCCTTGAGTAGCCCCTCTTTCCCTGTGCTGCTTGTTAAGGTAGATACAAGAGAAGCAAGATGCACTTGGTGTCTTCAGGACAATTAATCTAGATGGGGAGAAATTATGCCCAACATGGACCTGTCAGGGGCCACCCATTGCTGGTAGCTGTGGACTTCCACCTGAGCTGCCAGGAGGTTCAGAGAGTGCCTGGACCTGCTCTCGGTGCTGTTTTGGAAGGAGTTGGACAGTGGATGGTGGAGAAGAAAGGCAGTGCTATGGGCTCACCATCCCAGCACCAAGCACATGAGTTTTACACAGAGTTTTAGATTAAGATTTTGCCTGAGGACAAATTTTTTTGTTAAACAACCTTGAAAACCAGAGTCCTACAGATTAAAGGCCCAGTGCTTTAGTGGGTTTGCTGGGTCCTCCTTCCATGACCTGGCACCCTCTGAGATTTTGAGCTTCCTGCTCTTCCCAAAGATCAGTTTCCAATCAGTTGATTCTGACTCAGGGTGACCCCATGTGTATCAAGGCAGATCTGTACAGTATGGGTTTTTCAATGGCTGACTTTTTTCCAAAGTAGATCTCTAGGCCTTTCTTCTGAGGCCTCTCTGGGTGGACTTGAACCTCCAATCTTTGAGTCAGCAGCTAAGGACATTAACCCTTTGCACCACCCAGGGACTCTTCTGCTCTTCCAGACACGGACGTTTTCTGAGTACCTGCGTGCTCTCTTATGCTCCTGCCTGCTGAGTGAATTCCATTCATGGCACAGCTCTTATCTAAAAGGACTGTGTTTCGGTTATCTTTTCCCTCTGTTTCACTTACTTATGTGTATGTGTGCTTTGTGTCTTTTAAAAATTGTGTTTTGACTTACTATCTTTTCAATAAGATATTATAGGGAGAGATGTGGATTTAAAAAATATATTTAACGCAAGCTCTACCCTGACAGGATGAAAGATCACTGAGTTGTTGTCCATGCAAGGTTGAGTACTATGTTGAGACTTTGTTTTTTCCACAATAGCTAATTTTCAATAAAGAGATTATCCTGTAAAATTGAAATGACTTTGGAAAGGAGTCAATTAAAGTTTCACACAATTATGCTGCAGAAGTTTGCTATTATAGGTGGTTAGCTCTAATTAACACAAGAATATGGTTTCGGATGACACTGAAGGGGGTGTGTATGTGTCTTTTTTGTGCGACTCTTTTACTGTTTGTGGGAGAACCAACTCTTGTGGAAAATATATACTTTGCAGCCATTGAAATATAATTATGTATTTTTTTTGTTTGTTTTATGGAGCAGATGCAAGACAAAGAGCATAGTATGAGATATTGGAATGCAATTTTGAAACATATGTTTCCAAAATTATGGAAACGTTCTGGATGATAAATAAATCCTTTCAGCCTCAGAGGGTACAGGCTGCAAGGCTGAGGGAGAGCCGGGTGTTGGATGGGAAGGAACTTGGTTTAAGGAACAGGCTGAATAGTAAGCACATCAAAGCCATTAAAGCATAAACCCCCAGATTTAAAAACGTGAGAGGCGAAAGATTATGCAGCGTGGTCTGGCGGCTTTATAGAGCTCGTTTCAAATGAGGGGTAGAACAAAAGAATGTGCGATTGAAGCTCTCGGAGAGATTTATTTCGGGAGAGAGGCAACATTTTGCTCTGATACCAATTAAACAGCAAAAAGCACCACGTCATAAATGCCAATATTAAAAATGTAAATCCCACACCCGAGGGTGTAGTAAAGACAGGTCACAATGTTTTGAAGATGGAATGCATAAAGAGATAACAGGAAGAGAGCTTTCCATCAGCTCAGCCTACCTGCTTAGTTCTCCAGGGTCCTGCCTGCTGGCTTGATTGTCAGTGGGGAAGTAAGCTCTTGTTTGGGGGTGGTTTGGCCACTTGACCTGTTATAATGTGGGATTTAGGTCCCGTCTAAGAGATTTTATTGTCGGCACTCCAGAAGAGCCCTATCTATATAACATTGTTTTTTTAATCTGTAATAGGCTGGAGGGGCTATAGCGTTTTTCCATATTATTTTGGACAACATAGTTCACATAATGGGTGTGTAAAGGTGTTTACAAAATGCAGAGTGAAAACCATCAAGTGCTATGTATAGCACTTTTTATGTCTTGTAAAGTATATTCACATCCATTAATTTAGTTGTTCCTCACCATTATTCTCCATAGAAGGAAACCATACAAAGTCATAATCTTGAGAGCTTGGAATGAATTTAGCACTGTTCAGCTTAGCCCTTTCATGGTGGGAAAAGCAGCCCAGGAAGTTGAGGCATTTTTATACCCATTAGCCTAATAGGGAAAGGTCCTCTGATGGCACAGTTTGCACCTGACTGCTAACCTAAAGATTGACCATTTGAAGACACCAAGTGGTGCCACAGAAGAAAGTCCTGGTGATCTGCTTCCATAAAGATTACAGCCAAGAAAACCCTATGGAGCTCGTTTCTGTTCTGTCACATACAGGGTTGCCATGAATCAGAATCAACTCTATGGCAACTAAACCAAACCCAATGCAAGTGAGTCACTTCCAGCTCATGGTCCCTATAGTATAGAACAGGACTGCCCCATAGGGTTTGCGAGGCTGCAAATCCTTATGAAAGCAGGCTATTACATTTTTTTCCCAAGGAGTGGTTGGTGGGTTCCAATTGCCAACCTTTTGGTTAACAGCTGAATAACTTAATGACTGCATCACCAGAGCTGCTTTGATGGCAACACTTTTGTTTGTTTAGCCTAATAGAGAAACTAAACAAGGAGAGAGCTGAGTTTCTTATCCACCAACAGGGATGCATGTTGAACCTTTCATTTCCCTCATTGATAATAAGGCATCTCGGTTTTCTGGAAAAGGAAATACTCCAAAGAGTCAAATAAAACGTGTTGTGTGCAATAGAGATGTCTTGTTACTATGAAAATATTCAACTCATCGTATCTGAACTAGGATAATAAATCTCTTTACCTTTTGTATTTTGGTGCATTGAAACATTATCTTTTATGATCATAGGTGTTGCTTCATTATTTAAAGCATACTTGTTATTGCAGGAAAGACAAGCTCACATTTGATTTATAATGGAACGATTGTGCTTTGAGTTAAATGAAAGTTCAAAGGAAAATGAATTCTAAATAAGAATAATTGAAGAGATTCAAGGTTCATTTGAGTTTATATTCATCAAGGCAATTGTCTCCAGAAATCCTCTTATTTAAAGCAACAGGACAGATCGTAACTTATAAACTTCGCCTTTATGACATCACTTTATTCTATATATCATAATCAGAAATGTTAAGCCTCAGCAGTAATTTATACAAAATGTATTGTTACAGAGTTATAAATGTCTTTAAGTGGTAGACTTATGCATCAGTGTCATCTAAGTTGAACCCTAGGTTTAGAAAAAAATTACCCATAATGCAAGGATTCTATAAAAATATTCTTAGTGCTTTCTCCTTCAGAGCAGCTTCATATTAAAAGTTCAGTTTCATTTTACACCTGTACTCTGCTCTGGGAAGTGCAACCTTTATTTCTCCTTCATGTTTTTAAAGTCACCTTCTTAATTCTGGTGGAACATAACTCAAACAACTGAAAATGTTAGGAATGGATTTACAGTCCCTCTGGCTACTCTCTATCTGGGATGGAAAGGGAAGTGAAGCTGGAGATAACTTTTCCTGCCATCAAGGGACATCTAGAGAGGAGAGGCGATTAATTGTAATGTGCCGCCTGGTTTTGATTATTCAGGGATTGGTGATGGGATTCATGGAGTAGTCTAGTCCCCAGTTTTCAGTTTTGGCTCATTTCACTGTGCAATAGCATCTCATGGTCAGGGACAACTGTCCACCTTTGGTGGGTCCTCAAAGAGAGTAGATAAGGAACTGCCCCCTTTGGAGCACTTACTGGGTGTCAGACACAGGGAGGAATTTTCATGAATATATTATTTTATTTAATATATTGTTTTAATAACCAAGAACCTACAAGGAAGGTACAACATCCCATTTCATAGGTGGTAAAGACTCAGTGTAATTCATTCATTCCTTAAATCTTGACTGGGTATATTCTATATGCTAGGCCTTGGGATCTTATGATGAATGAAACAGACCTGGTTGCCACCCTCTCTGAGCTTGGTTAGAGTGCAGTCACTTGTTGCTGTCAATTCCAAGTCATAGCGGCCCTATAGGACAAAGAACAACCCTATAGGGTTTCCAGGACTATAATCTTTATGGAAGCAGTCTGCCACGTCTTTCTCCTGCAGAATGGCTGAGTGGGTTCAAAATGCTGACCTTTTGGTTAGCTGCTGAGTGCTTAACCGCTGCACCATCAGGGCTCCTTTAGGGTGCTATGTTGTTGTTGTTAGGTGCCATCGAGTTGTCTCCGATTCATAGTGAGTCCGACTCATAGCACAGCAGAATAAAACACCTCCCAGGCCTGTGCCAGCTCCGTGATCCTTTCTATACTTGAGCCCATCGCCGTGCACTCTGCCAATCCATCTTGTCAAGGGCCTTCCCCTCTTTCGTCGACCCTCCACCTTACCAAGCATGACATCTTTCTTCAGGGAATGGTCCCTTCTGATAACATGACCAAAGTAGGTGAGACGAAGTCTGGCCATTCTTGCTTCCAAGGAACATTTCCGCTGCACTTCTTCCAGGACAGATTTGGTCCTGTGGTCCCCTGGCTTCTCTTCTCTCTGGTTCCTCTTAGGGTGCTATAGGGGGAAAATTATAGACAAATCATTCCATAAATGAAACATAAAATTAGAAATTGAAATGTGCTATGAATAAAAATTATAAGGGATTATGAGATGTGTAAATAGGGGATCTGATGTAGTTTACAGAATCAGAAAGGGCTTCCCTGAGGGTATAGCCTCTGAGCTGACAATTGAAGGGTAGAGTGGAAGCTGTCCATTGTTGCATAGCTAGCCAGAGAGCTGCGGTTCAAAGTCAGGTCCACCTGACACCTTATTTCACTACAAACAAGTTGCTGTTGAGTTACTGGCAACCCCATGTACGTCATAGGAGAACGGCACTCTACAGAGTTTCCAGGGAATGATTTTTTTCAGCAGTAAATCACCAGACCTTTCTTCCAGGACACTTTTGGGTGGACTTGAACCTCCAACCTTTTGGTTAACCATTTGCACCACCCGGGCTCCATCACAATACTCTATGCAGTTACAACTATGTATGAAAATCAGATCTTTGAGGCCTAGCCACTAGGCACACTCCACCAGCCTCTGCCCCTTGGACTCTGTCCATAGGAGTTGGTGATGGTATATAGGAGGTTGCAACAGGCCCTATGGCTTCTCAGCAAGTTATATCAGCGACATGAAGTATCTCTTGCTCTCTGTGCGTTCTTCGCATTTTCTTCATGGTTTTGTCTAGATTGGACTTGGGCACTGGCATAAGACATATCCTTGTGGCATTACTCCTAATGGTGGGAGAGGCCAATTTCAAACACAAGGGAGGAGCTTGATTAATGATCAACCCACACCAGAGTTCAGAAACATTGTCTGGGGCTCTGTAAAATTTCCCAGAACCTGCCTCTTTGCCTAACTCCCTTTGCTGAACCCTGCCTCCTCCAGTCTAAAGCCATCTTGGAGATTGGCTACCTGCCTGAAAGCTCCCTGACCTGCTGAGGAACTGCGGCAGGGACCCTGTTCACAGCTGGGGGAGGGTGGTTGGAGTCCGACCAGAACATTCCTCCTCATGTTTCCGCCCTCTCTGTGTCTACGGGGTGAGCTGGCCCATTGGACACGGTGGCCATCCCAGAGCCACACCTTCCAGCTTGGCATGAGGGGTGGGGAGGGGCTGAAGATTGAGGTGGGGAGTCTGGGAAATGGAACATTTTCTTGGGTTCTCTGCTGATTTTTTTCCCTCAGCCGATTATAGCATGGGCAGCCATTTATCAAAGACACCAGGGCAGATTGGATCTCTGTCTCTTTTTTCAACCTGCTAAAGATTTTTAGTTAGGTTTTCTATCTCTTGCAGAGATTACATGTCTCTTCAAAGGCACTTCTCAAAAACAAACAAACAAACAAAACCCCGCAAACAGCCTTTCTCCTTAAGCCTAAATTCCACCACTTATGATTTATTCTTTTGGGTTAAGCAGCATTGCCTTCTTGCTTCAGTGCTTTTGTTAAAATGCATACACTCTGGGGAGAAGACACAAGTCCTTGTCACTTTAACGTGAATGAGTACATCCTATGTCTTGTTGGTCTCCTGAGAGGGCAGCTGGAGGGCCATGGGTATCTTGGGGACAAGTCACTGAAGTGAAGGGGGAGGAAAGGTGCAGCCACTTTTCACTGACCCAGCTCTCCAGTCTCCCTTTTGTGAAATGCAACTACATGTAATAGTCACTAGAGGGCAGAAGTAGGCCGGTGATTGGCCCCTAGAACTTGTTAACAGTTCTGAAAACTAAAGTTGGCAAATATGCATTTTGAGTTTTCTCTTTTTCTTAGGAATCCGGAGCCTCTTCAAGATAGTATGAATGTGAGGGTTAGGCCAACATAGTGCAATGAAGCAACTACCGGGGAAATAAAAGCACTGGGTAGATAAAACAGATACTCGATTCTTTTCTGTGGACTTTGATAGCATTCTTCCAGTGTTTTTATATGAAAATATACTGAAAATTTCTCAGAGCTGAAATTCAGATGAGAATGTTTGAAACCAAACAAGTTTATCAAATGCATGGTGGTGCACTCTGTTTCACAGAGGGTTGGAAGTGTGCATACATGTATATTTTTCTGGTTTTGGAGAGCAGATATTCTTGAGGAATGCTACGATATCCAAAAAAAAAAAAAAAAAAAAAAAAAAATCACCATTGCAGTCAAACATACATTGTACTATTACGGATGGCTCTGTTCTTACTGAATAAATCTTGCTTAGCAACTTACCTCCAGAGTAAATAATAAATCACTGCCGAGAGCTCCAGGCATTTAGCTCTGTCTGGGCAGTAAAACTTTGCAATGGTCTTGACAGCGTTTTGTGAAATCATAATAGCTTAGGGAAAGTGATTCTGGATGTCTTAAAATGTTCAGAATTAAAGAGTAGCTGTTCCTTTGAGGAAAATTATCCTGATGCCAAGTGTATGTGTGTGTGTGTGTGTGTGTTATTCTTTGTATGAATTCTAAATTATAATCTACAGATACTCGTCCTTTCTATTAAGAATGTACAAGAATTTGGCTAAAAACACAGCCACAGACATCAAAGCCAGGTTTTGTAGGAAAGTTTGTGATAATTAGGGTGAGGATGCTTAGTTATCTGTGCACAGGGTACTATGTGCAGGTCTACATAAACGTATGTATATAAAATTGTTTTCATAAATCAGTGTAACAAAATATTATCTCTATGTATTTAGAATAGAAGTTACTACTTGGATTTCTTTAACAGATTTTTCTTTTTCTTTTTTTTTTTTTTTAAACTTGTTATTATGATTTGGGTGAAAGTTTACACAGCAGATCCATTTTTCATTCAACTGTTCATACCCATTTTGTTTCATGCCACTGATTACAATCCCCACGATGTAATAATTCTCTTTCTGCTTCCTCACTGTGGTTACCTTTTCCCTGTGACCTTCTTACCTATGCATTCCTGCCTCCCTAGCTTTCTCCCCGCATAAATACTGCCCTTCTGATCTCCCATGGTTGATTGTTCTAAGGAGGGAAACTCCCTGGTGTAGGCCTGTCTATTGTTTAATAATTTTAATACCAGTCATTTAAAAGTAGAATTGTTTAAAATAAAATAAAATCTCCTAAACACATAATTGAGCTTATTGTAAGTTCTGGATGAATTTAGCCAACTGTATTTGTGTGTAAGGAGCTCTGGTGGTATAGTGGTTAAGGCATTTGGCAGCTAACCAAAAGGTCAGTGGTTTGAACCCACCAGCCAATCTGTGGAAGAAAGATGAGACAGTCTGCTTTTGTAAAGATTTACAGCCTTGGGAATCTGGTGGGAGTTGCTATGAATCAGAATTGACTCGATGGTTTGGTTTTTGTTTTGTATTTGTGCCTATATTCAATATAACTACTTGGCTGTTTCAGTTTCTCAACCTTGACAAGCAGAAAGGGCCATTTACATATTGTTGTCTTCTATCTCTCCACCAGATTGTCATAGGACATTTAGTCCTAAGTCTTGCAAGGTAAGTGGAGGTGGTTTCTTTGTTTTATTTTATCTAGCAAAACAAGTATGCATTGTTTCGAGGTTCCGATCTGAGGTGGATTAGGAAGAGGAAGAGTCACTACTGACTTCTCACTGTAGGCAATGCTGTGAAAAGGGCCAAGGATGCTGTATCAAAAACCCAGAGGGGAGAAATGCAGTTAAGTAGTTAAAAGACATTTAGAACATAGAGTTGAGCTGGTTTTTCAAAACAGAGAATGAGATCTAGTGTTTAAATCTTGGTTTGTTTATTTGTGTACTTTCTGTTGCCAGATTGACTGAAGGTTCGCTGGATAAGTACTTGGACCACAAGTGAAGACCTGAGGGTCTAGCCCATCCTGAGTTGTGTCAACCTTCTGAAATCTCCATGGCTTCATGTGAAGTGCAGATACCTCCCTGTGTTTTCTTATGGCACTAACATTTCTCTTTACCAGTTGCCACTAAGTCAACTCATGGTGACCCCAAGTATGTCAGAATAGAACTGTGCTCCGTAGGGTTTTCAGTGACTGACTTTTCAGAAGTAGATCACCAGGCCTTTCTTCTGAGGCACTTCTGGGTGAACTCAAACTGCCAACCTTTCAGTTAGTATCTAAGTGCTTAACTTACATTTTCTATAGTAAAATAAGTTTTCGAGGCCAATGGGTTAGTACTGGGTCCAAAACCCCTTGAACCGAAATGTTCAATATTCTTGCCTTGGCCTAGTGGCCTGGCCTCTCCTCTCCTTTCTAGGGCTGTTTTTCCATCCATGAGACCCTCTTACTATACCTGTGGGTACCATGAACCAATCTCTGAAGTTTTTTATTTTTATTTTTATTTTTATGTATCCTTCTATTGAAATTAGCTCTTGGGAGAATAGTGGACAGTCCTGAATAGTAGTTGCTGTGAGCTCACAGTGAGCAGACACACTGTGGCTGGACCAGGCTGAGGAGTCTGGGTCCTGGTAACCTCTTTCATGGTATCCTCTTCTAAGGGATATGTATTTGAATGTGCATTTGCTAACTCTGGAAACTAACTCAGTATTATATACCAGCAGTTTGAGCCATGTGGACAGTGGGACAGGACTTAGCCAGCCTCCAAAGAACAACTCTGCTGCCTCTGTCTGATGTAGTTTGGGCACTAGAGCATGGCACACATAAGGAGATGAATACACATTGTT
This sequence comes from Orycteropus afer afer, assembly GCF_000298275.1. Classification (NCBI taxonomy): domain Eukaryota; kingdom Metazoa; phylum Chordata; class Mammalia; order Tubulidentata; family Orycteropodidae; genus Orycteropus; species Orycteropus afer. The sequence continues at coordinate 1,321,488 of NW_006921652.1, forward strand.
TTTGGATGGGCCAATGAATGAATGTATGAATGAGTGAATACTAGAAGTTTATGAGGAAGACCTCACTTTGGAGTTTTCATTGGTTTCATGTCCATTCTACAAAGGCAGCTAGGTGTGAGTATAGTGGTTTTTGGTAGTTAAGGTTGTGTTTCAACTTGGCTGAGCCATGATTTTGAGTGGGTTGGAAGCTGGATGTACTTACTCTCCATGGTGAGATTGGGTGTGGTGTAATTACCTCCATGGTAGAGCCTACTGTGAGCAGTTAATCAGTTGAAGGAGAGTTGCCTTTGGGATGTGGTCAACTTCTGGTATATATAGAAAGGATCCTGCATTTGGTTTAGTCTTCATCTCCAGTTCCTGGACTTGAACCAGCAGCCTGCTGTATTGCTCACTGATCTCTGGATTGTTGCCTTCTTGGCCTGTGAGCCAACAATGTGACATTTTACCTGCCGATATTGGATTCATCAGGCTCAGTAGCCAGCAGCTGCGTGAGTCAGGAGAAGCCTCCGGCTTGTTCCAGTGGGCCAGAAACAAGAGGCAGAGCTGAAGCCCAGAGTCAAGAGGCCTCCACCCAGCCTCTACAGCCAGCACTCTGAACTCAGACTTCTAGCCTAGTCTTCCCCTAGAGCTGGTACTCTTAATTTAGACTACTAACTAACTTCTGAAACTGTAAGAGAATAAATCTCTGTTTGTTAAAGCCATCCACTTGTAGTATTTCTGTTATAGCTACACATGAGAATGGAGACATGGTTTAATATATGTAATACAATATACCACACAATACATATATTATACTCTGTAGTATGTTATATAATATATAGTATGTTATACTATGTACTTTCAGAAGGAAGATTGAGCAATCTACTTCCATAGACATACTGCCTTCGGAACCCAGGGAGGGGTTGCTATGAGTTGGAACTGACTTGATGGCAGTGAGTTTGATTTGGTTTTGGCTTATGTAGTACATATTACACATACATATGTAATACTACATATGTTATTTTCATTATAAAATATACACAAAAATTATGAATTAAAAAGCATAAATTGAAGATTTAGTATTTCTTTCCATATTCCAATGTATTTAAATGCCATTTCTTGGGAGGTTGTGCCCCACTGTGGAGATCACTTGCTTAGTGCAATGGTTTTATGTCTGAGATTGGCCACCGTCTGTGTTACATCCACTGTTGTTGTTATGTGCCGTCAAGTTGGACCCGATTCATAGCGACCCCTCCTTGGGTTTCCAAGGCAGTATCACTATGGAAGTAGCCTGTCCAACCTTCCACTAGATGAGGTAAAATCAGAATTTAGTGAAATGAATATCACTGAGAGCCTGTCTTGTGGCGGGCAGTCTAATAAATGGTATGAGGAGAGTGACTCTCTGCCCTGAATTGTGCTGAGTAGACCTGCTTTAAAGTACTCTGTCCCATTTCCCCACAAGTACTCTCATGCTGCTGGTTCTCTTCTCAGATTTCCAGTACTCATTCAAAACTCAATGCCTTTGAGTTGGATCCAACTCATGGCGACCCCTCCTTTGGTTTCTGAGGTGGTATCACTACAGAAGTAGATTGCCCAACCTTCCTTCTGAGGAGTGCCTGGTGGGTTGAACCACCAGCCTTCTGGTTAGCAGTCAAATGCCTTAGGCACTATGCCACAGAGCTCCCATATTTTCAGTAAGGGAAGTATTATGACAAGAGTTATGGGAGAAACAAAAGATGTAGAAGACTGCTGTTGTTCCCTGGGTCTTATTTTGGGTTATTTTGGGTTATCTAATTAGGGGAGGAAAAAGCCTTAGTGGTGCAGTTGTTAAACACTTGGCTGGTGTTTCAAACCCACCAATTGCTGTGGGAGAGAGATGTGACAGTCTGCTTCCATAAAGATTTCATACTTAGAGACTCTATGGGGACAGTCCTATTTTGTCCTATATGGTTGTTATGAGTCAGAATCAACTGGATGACAACGAGTAGTTAGGGGATGCCACAGTCAAAACACAAGGCTACTGGGCAGCGGCATGCAGGACTTCCGATAACTTGGTAATACCTGTTTCTCACCTAAGAGGAGGATGCACAGGTTTCCTTTCACTATTCTCATTAAACCCATGCATTTATGCCATAGGTATACTTCTGAAAGATGAACTATTTCATTAAAAGCAAAAGGAAATAAAAGAAAGTACCAACAAACATCAGGCTCTCTGGTATAAAGTATAAACGGAATGAAGCCGACAGTGTGTCATACAGATCAATGGGACTGGAGGAGTCTGGGCAGGCTTGGCCAGGAGGCCATCTACTCCTGGATCTAGAAGCACGGGTGGAACTGGGCAGGGGGGGAGGAGCCAGGAGGACATACCTGGTGCTTGGAACTGTGGGAGCTGAGTAAGGAGGAGGGGCTGAGCCTGGAAGGTAGATGAGCAGGAGGGCAGCAGACAGGCATTGATGTTGGTTTAGAGTGGGGGCCCAGTGAGCAGATGAACCTGGGTTGTGGAATGTTTTGAGAGTCAGACAGATGAGCTTCTCAACTAAGTTAAGGGTACTGAAGAGCCACTGATCAAATGAATTAATTTTGGGGAAAGTGAATTTGAAGCTGTGAAGAAAGGATGGCTTCCCAAGTCCTACTGATGGTGCATTCTTTTACCTCCTGATGCTGCCCATGGCTCTGTGGTGCAACTACAACCTTCATACTGCCTCTTTCCCTCCATCTGGACCCCTGCTGGCTCATTTCCTATACTTTTGGCTGAGAGAGCTTTTGAAAATGCACCTGACCATATTGCTTTCTAGCTCAAAAATCTTGGATTGGCTCCCATGATCTTTTCAGTAATGTCCAAATGCCACCTCAGGGCAGACAAGGCCCTGTGTGCTTGCGCCCTTGTGCTCCTCTGCAGCTTTCCCTCTCACTTCCCACTTAAGCCAAACTGAAGCCCTGATGCTTTCTCCAACTCACTATACTTACTCCTCACCTTTGCACATTGGCCATGTGGGCAAACTCCCTCCCCAACTTCCCCTTTCCCTGGCTTACTTCTACTTATTCTTCCAGACTCAGCCCAGGTGTCAGTGTGCCCTGGGATGTCTTCGACTTAGGGTGTGGTCTGCATACTTCCATATGGGCAGAACCTTCAGCCTCTCCTGGGAGCTTCTTAGATGTGCAGAATCTCATTCAGGCCCCAACTCAGACCTACTGAGTCAGAATCTGTATTTAACGAGATTCCCAGGTGATTTGTGTGCATGGTAGGGTTAGAGAGGCACTGCTCTAAGCAGCCTCCTGTGCCCCTCCCAGCTATCCCCAGGGGTAGGGTAGAGGGGCTTCTGTGCAGTCTTCAAAGCCCTCTTAATGTGGCAGTTCTATTTTCTGTCTACTCCCTAAGTTCTCTGACTAGGTTTTGAGCTCTGAGTGCCAGGACCACATCTTATCCATCTTCTGTGAGTCAGTGCCTACTGTAGTGCCAAGCATACAATAGGTGCATAATAAAGGCTTTTTGCATGAATTATCAGCAATGAGTTCTTGCCGGGAAAAAAATAGTGGTCTGCTGCTCATGTGCCATCAGTGACCTGGTTAAGGGAAACTCATTTCAGACACTGTTGCAAATTGGTTTAGCTTCCTCTTTTTAAGCAGTTATTTATTTTAAATGAATTGCAAGGCCAGCCTGGCCCTTGGTACCTGCCAGAGTCCACAGCCGTATTTGTGATGCTGACACTTAAACCTAAGAGACTCTCCCATTGCTGGGAGTGCTTAGAAACAGCCGCCCCTTGGGGACACATCAACTGTTCTGAGAGCAGCCTTTTCAATTAAACAACATTTTCCTTCTCATCAAAGATCTGCTTTGAAGACTTTTAAATTGGACTTAAAGTGAGGATTAAGGGGCTAAGAGGCATGACTTCTTACCCCGAGAGCTCTCATCAGTGCTCTTGGCTCTGTGTAGAGAATGAGAGGCCACTGTAGCCCCAGAGCTGGTTTTTCTTGCTTTTATCTGGGAGAGGGTGATGGGTGAGCCTCACACTGGAGCTTCAGTGGAGGGAGACCCTCCATTCAGCATTGGAATCCAAAGGACATTCTTAGCCCTGCCTTAATTCTTCCATGGCCCAATTATAAGAGCCAAGATCACCATGCCCAACAAGGGAACTTGATCTACACCTTCTTGGAAGGCTTCCTTACTTTCTGCCACCAAATAGATTTTTGATTCTGTTATTTCTCACTTTTCCCCCTGAATTTTTTCTGTCTGGCTTGTTTAGACTCAGAAAATTTTCTTCCATTTCTGATGAAAATAATGCCTTAAATTTGTAGAGTTTCAAGTTTGAGTCCACCCAGAGAAGACCTTGGAAGAAAGGCCTAGTGATCTACTTCTGAAAACCCTATGGAGCATAGGATTACTCTGATAACCATGGGACCACCATGAGTTGGAGCTGACTCGATAGCAGCTGGTAGGTAATGGTATTTGCAGAGTGTTTAACTCTGTTCAAAGCACTTTCCAATCTCTGATCTCACTTGGCCTTCATGAGAGGCAGAAGAATATTTTTGTTGACTTAATTTTAAACAAATGGTAATGAAGGCTCAGAGAGGTGAAGAGACTAACCCAAGGTCACACAGCTAGCTGAGGGCAGACTCATTCCTACTCCAGAGCTCTTTGCAGCATACTTCCTGATGTTATAAGATGGATGCCTACATATGTGTACCATGTGCCAGGATTTTAATAATAATGTGTTCTATTTCTCCCCCTTCCTTTGAGAGAGACAGAGAGAGAGAGAGAGAGAGAGGGAGAGAGAGAGAAACAGCTGTGGAGTCGACTCCATCTACTCATGGTGACCTTACTACGTGTCACAGAATGAAACATTGCTCAATCCCGCGTTGTCCCCGCAATCATCAGCATGTTTAAGTCCATTGTTGCAGCTATTGCGCCAGCCCATCTCACTGCGGGTCTCTCTCTCTTGCCCTCACAGACATTCTACTTCACCTGGCGTAATGTCCTTCTCTAGCGAAGAACTCACCTCCCTCCTGATAATGTGCCCAAAGCAAGTGAGTCTGACAGTGCTCTGTTGAAATCCATAAGGTTTCTGTTGGCTCATTTTCAGAAATAATCACCAGGCCTTTCTTCCTGGTGTGTCTCAGTCTGGAAGCTCTGCTGAAACCTGTCCACCATGGGTGACCCTGCTAGTATTTGAAATACCGGTAGCATAGCTCCCAGCATCACAACAACACGGAGGCCACCGCAGTATGACAAATTGACAGATAGCAGTGACCTCTGTGAGACTGGTACTCTTATTTCCCTTGTTTGACAGATACAGGGCTCAGTGATGGACGTTCCCATCTTGGCCAGGCAAACTTCTTTTCCTATAAGACCCAGCCCAAATGTGGCCCCTGGGATTCTTTGCCCTGATTTTCCAGGCAGTTGTGATTTTTCCTTCTTGCTGTTCTCTGGCGCTTGCTTTGCCTCTCCTCCACAGCATCCATCCTATGGGGTTGAGATTACTTGCCCTATGAGTTGTTTGAGGCTATCAGTTTATTTTTGACAGAATTCAACACTGGGTAATAATCTTCTTTCTCCTTCCTTTGCAATTTCATCTGAAGTTTTTGTTCTTTGGGGTTCTCTGGAGTAAAAGAAAGCATATTATACATCATGGCACAGTTGACAGATGCAAGTGATTATACTAATAGTGGGATTATTTCCCTACGTGTTTAATGTACTCAGGCTTATTTCAAATGAAACGAGTTTCAAACTCATCCCTAAAAATTAAATGAGGTCTTTAAGGTTTTCTTACTGACCTCCTTCTTTATTCTGAACTTAAAGTCTCTTTGCTTTTTAATATCATGGGGACACTCTGTTGACTGTAATTTAAAGTACTGTGGCACAGACCTCCTGATACACACACCCACATATTTTCACAGTGTGTGTGTAGGTGCACACTTATGTTGGTATATGTGATGTTTATGTGTTACTTTGTTTTGACCTATAGGGACAATCTGCTACTCAAAGACGGAACATATACTCCAGGAGTGGTTAGTTAATGCTTTAAAAGCTTCCAATCAGAAATTCACATTCCAGAAGTGGACTTCAGGTATCTTTGTATCTAACCAACACCAGAGGCTTTCTTATTTTTCATTGGTTAAAATAGTGGTGTTCAAGATCTAGAGATTGATTGGAAAAATTGCAGAGCCCTCCACTTTTGCATAAACAGGACACAAGGATCTAGCAAGTCCAGTGGTTTAGACCTTTCAGAATGATACTGAGGCTTCATATGAAATGGTCTAGTGCCCTGCCACTGACTAGAGGATTCTTGTTTTGTGAGTCTGATTATGAGCAGCTGAAATCTGCCCCTAGATTTTTTTGATGTGGTTGCCTTTGGGGAACCTAAAATTTCCTCACCAAAAAACCAAACTCGCTGCCATCGATTCCACCTTATAGCGACCCCACTGGGTTTCTAAGGCTGTAAATCTTTACGGAAGTAGACTGCCTCATCTTTCTTCCATGGAATAGCTGGTGGATTCTAATCACTGACCTTTTAGTTAACAACCAAATGCCTTAACCACTGCACCTACAAGGGCTGAAAACTGGGACTACTTCAAGCTTACAGACTATATTGTATGACTATATAGGGCTTGCTTGCTAAATGGAGAAACATACGTGTGGCAGAATTTGGTCTGAGACTTAATTTTGTTTTAATCAAATGGCAAGAGATCCTTAAAACCAGTTGCTGTCTATTTGACTCCAACTGAAGGGATCCCCCATGTGTCAGAATAGAAATGTGTTCCATAGGGTTTTCAACAGTTGATTTTCAGAAGCTTCTTCTGACACCTCTGAGTGGACTTGAATGTTCAGCCTTCCAGTTTGCAGGCAGGTGCATTAACCCTTTGCATCACCCAGGGATTTCTGTCTCTAAACATGGATACCACCCATGTTTGCTAGAAAGACCCTAGTAATTATGAATAACAAGATTGGCTTCTTTGGTAAGATAATTACAGATAATGAAGTAATTGAGTTCCATCTTTTAGTTAGGATGGTCTTTACTTCACTGTTGTTGTTGTTATGTGCCGTCAAGTCGGACCCGACTCATAGCGACCCCTCCTTGGGTTTCCGAGGCAGTATCACTATGGAAGTAGATTGCCCCATCTTCCTTCACTAGATTACTGTATTTCCATTTTTATGATATTCAGTGATCTGCCTTCTTAATTTTCAAGGGAGGCTAATGAAGTATCCACAAGCAAACAACCAGAATGCCCCACCTTTAATGTCATCTTAGCTTCATCTCATCATACCTCCTAAATTGGGTTTTAAAAACACAATGGGAAAATGCTGAACAGAATTTCAAAATTTCATGGACTCCAGACTTTCTGGAGCCATGGGGGCTGGATGAATCCTTGAAACTATTGCCCTGAGATAATCTTTAAAGTTAAAACCAAAAATATCTCCTAAAGTCTTCTTAAAACCAAACAATAGTTTAGCTAAACTAGTAAAAACTGTCTGCCTTGATCATTATGCTTTTTATTTTTAATTGTATGAAAATTTTGAGAGAAAATTAGTTTCCTATTCCACAATTTATACACGTTTTATTTTGTGACATTAGATACAATCCCCTCAATGTAACAGCACTCTTGCCACTTTCTCCCTGAATTCCTGTTTCCATTTGCCCTTCTTTCCTGCCCCTTCCTGCCTTCTGAGCTTTGTATATGGGTAAATACTGCCCTTTTGGTCTTGTATGGTTGATTGCTCTGAGGAGCATGTTCTTCATTGGTATCATCATTCACTTTATAAGTCTGTCTATTGTTTGGCTGAAAGGTGATCCCTGGGAGTGGGTTCAGTTCCAGATTTGAAGGATGTCAAGGGCCATAGTCTCAGGGGTTCCACCAGTCTCTATCAGACCAGTAAGTCTGGTCTTTTTTTATGAGTTTGAATTTTGTTTTACATTTTTCTCCCACTCTGTCTAGAACCTGATTCTTATCAGAACAATCAGTAATAATTACCAGGTACCATTTAGTTCTTTTGTTGTCAGGCTGGTAGAGGCTGTAGTTCACGTGGGCTGTTAATCCTTTGGACTAATTTTTTCCTTGAGTCTTTGGTTTTCTTTACTCTTCTTTGTTCTGAGCAAGGAGAGACCAGTAGCCGTATCTTAGATGTCTGCTCACAAGCCTTTACGACTCTAGTCAATACTCACCAAAGTAGGATGTACAACATTGTCTCAACATATAACTTATTATGGACTGAGTTAGGCAAGTTGACCTAGATGTCCTCTGAGACTATGATCCTAAACCCTCCAGCCCAGTAACTCAGTCTAAGGTGTTTGGTTATGGTCAAGAAGTTTTTATAACTTTGCTCTCTGTATGGTCTACTACATACAAGAATCTATTTGTAGCACATTCATCAAATATGTATGTAGAAATACCCTCTCTGCCAAGTCTGTACATACTCATGGGTATACTACCATATGCCATCCCAGACCTGTTCAGCTTACATGTCTACCTATGTACCCACTCATAAATTATTGCTTGTTTTTGCTGTTATTCCAGGATTGTGTATGGAATAGTACTTACCTTTGTTGCCTTTTACTTTTGCCTACTGCTTGGTGTCTTCCTTTGCCTTGGTCATTTTGCGCTGACCTCCCCCTTATTATGTATTACCTTCCCCTTCACCAACTTAAGATGTGTCTACTATCTACTTAGTAATTTTATCTCCTCTACCCCCTCCCTGGTAATGATCAAAAAAATTTTTTTTTTAATTTAAAACTTTTCTTAATGTTTTTATAACAGTGACTCTAATACGATATTTGTCTTTTTGTGATTCACTTATTTCACTCAGGGTAATGTCTTCCAGGTTCATCCATGGTGTGAGATGTTTTGTATATTCCTTGTTATTCTTTAATGTCCCATAGTATTCCATTGTGTGTTTGTACCATAGTTTGTTTGTTTATCCATTCATTTGTTGATGGGCACTTAGGTTGTGTCAGTCTTTTTGCTATTGTGAATAGTGCAGCAATGAACATGGATGTGCACATATTTATTCATGTCATGGCTCTAATTTCTCCAGGATATATTCCTGGCAGTGGGATTGCTGGATCATATGGTATCTCTATTTCTAACTTTTTAAGGAAATGTTATACCATTTTCCACAGTGGTTGTACCATTTTACAATCTCATCAGCAGTATATGAGAGTTCAAATCTCCCCACGCCCTCATGAGCATTTGTTGTTTTCTGTTTTTTTGATCATTTCTATTATTGGGGTGAGATGATATCTCACTGTTGTTTTGATTTGCATCTCTCTAATTGTTAATGATTGTGAGCATCTCTTCATGTATTTATTGGCTGTCTGAATGTGTTCTTTGGTGATATGTATGTTCATTTCTTTTGCCCATTTTTAAATTGGATTGTTTATCTCATTGTTGAAATGTTGAAGTTTTCTATAAATTTTAGAGATTATTCCCTTGTCTGATATGTTGTTGCCAATTTTGTTTCCTCTGTCTGCAGGTTCTCTCTTTACTCTTTTGTAGTGTTTAACTTTTAGGAGGTCCTAGTTGTCTAGGTTATCTTGTGTTTTGAGAATTGTTGATTATGTTTGATAGACTATGCCATAAATTAAGGCCCCTAAGTTTACCCCTATTTTTCATTCCATCATCTTTATAGTTTTAGGTTTTACATTTAGGTCTTTGATATATCTTGAGTTAGTTTTTTATATTTTGTGATGGATAGGTCTTGTTTCAATTTTCTATAATTGGTTATCCAATTTTGTCATCACCATTTGTTAAAGAAACTCTCTTCACCTTTAATGGATTTCTGCCCTTTGTTGAAGATCAGCTGTCCATAGTTGGATGGATTTACTTCTGGACTGTCAATTCTGTTCCATTAGTCTGTATGCCTGTCATTGTACTAGTAGCAGGTAGGTTTGACTATTATGGATGCATGATAGGTGCTGAGATTGGGAATTGTAAGGCCTCCTACATTGTTCTTCTTCAGTAGTGCTTTGATCATCTATTACTTTTGATATAAAGTTGGTGATTTGTTTTTCTAGTGCTGCTGTACTAGGAAATACCACAAATGGATGGCTTTAACAAACAGGGATTTATTCTCTTACAGTTTAGGAGGCTAAAAGTCTGAGTTGAAAGTACCAAGCTCTAGGGGGTGGGTAATAACCCCTCAATCTTGGGCTTCAGCTCTGCCTCTTGTTTCTGGCCCCCTGAATCTGGAGGCTTTTTTAAATTCAGACAGCTGCTGGCTGCTGAGGCTGGCAAACACAAGGCCAACAAGTAAAATGGCACAGTCCCAAGATCTCAAACAATATGGCAGACTGCTAGCTCAAGTGCAGAAAATGTCCTAAGATTGATAGGGCATGGCAGGTTGCTGAATGAAGACTTGGTTACATGTGGGGTCCAAGCGTGCCAAAAACTACAGAGACCTTTCTCAAAACTTCTCCTTATATACTGGAAACCACTATGTCCCTAAGGCAGCTACTCATCTGCTATAGTAGATTCCACCATGGAGTCGATTATTGATCTCATCATGGGGAATAACTACATCCAGCTGCCCAGTCACTCGAAACCACGCCCAGCCAAGCTGACATATAACCTTAACTACTGCAGTTGGTGATTAGTTTTTCCATGTCTTTAAAGTATGTTGATGGAATCTGGATCAAGACTGTATTACATTAATAGATCTCTTTGGGTAGTATTGACATTTTCACAATATGAAGTTTTTCTATCCATGAGCATGGTATATCCTTCCCTTTATGTAGGTCTCTTTTTGGTTTCTTGCATAGTATTTTGTAGTTTTCTTTGTGTAAGTCTTATACATTTTTGGTTGTGTTTATTCCCAATTATTCCGTCTTTTTGATGACTATTATAAATGGTATTGTTTTACTGATTTCCTTTTCAGAGTTCCTTTTGTTGGTGTTGAGGAATCTGTCTGATTTTCGTAAGTTCTTCTTGTAGTGTGCCACTTTGCTGAATCCTTTTATTAGATCAGCAGCTTTCTTATAGAATCTTTGAGATTTTCTATGTATAGGATCATATCATCAGCAAATATTTCTTCCTTACCAAGTTAGATGCCTTTTATTTCCCTTTCTTGCCTTATTGCTATGGCTAGGACTTACAGTACAATTTTAAATAAGAGTAGTGGTAAAGGACATCCTTTTCAGGTTCTCATTCTCAAGGGTAATACTTTTAGTCTCTTTCCATTAAGGATAATGCTGGTTGTTGGTTTTGTGTCTATGCCCTTAATTATGTTGAGGAATTTTCCTTCTATTCCTATTTTGCTGAGAGTTTTCATCAGAAAATGATGTTGGATTTTATCAAATGCTTTTTCTGCATCTATTGATATGATCATGTGGTTCTTTTCTTTTGTTTTTGTTTATGTGGTGGATTACATTGATTGATTTTCTAGTAGTGAACCATTCTTGCATACCTGGTATGAATCTCACTTAGTCATGGTGTATTATTATTATTATTGATTTAGTGTTGGATTCTATTGGCTAGGATTTTGGTGAGAGTTATGGCATCTATAGTCAAGGGAAATTGCTCTATAATTGTTTTTTTTTTTTTTTTAGTGTTGTCTTTGCCTGGCTTTGATATGAGGATTATGCTTACTTCATAGGATTATTCCATCTTTTTCTATATTCTGGAA
>NW_006921652.1:1333776-1338230 GCF_000298275.1 Orycteropus afer afer
TTTTTAAATTTTAAAAACCAAACCCAACCCACTGCAATTGAGTTGATTCTGATTAATAGTGACCTGATTGGACAGAGTAGAACAGGGTGTTACTCACTTTTCAAGTTTATTTATGTTTTTCTTGTTCTTTCTGCTGTGATTTCTGATTCTATAGCATTGTGATCTGAGAAGATATTGTGTATTTTTTTTCAATTATTTTTGAATTTATTGATACTTCCATCGTGGCCTAACATAAGATCTATTCTGGAGAATGATCCATGTGTTCTGGAAAAGAATGTGTACTGTGCTGTTGTTGGGTGGAGTATTCTGTATATGTTTATGAGATCAAGTTTGTTGATTGAGTTGTTTAGATCATCTATATCTTTGTTGAGCTTCTTCCTAGTTGTTCTGTCCTTCATCGAAAGTGATGTGCTATAGTCTCCTACTGTAATTCTGGAGTTGTATCTTTCTCTTTTCAGTTCTGTTAAAGTTTGTTTTGTATATTTTAGAGCTTGTTCATTGGGTGCATAGATATTTATGATGGTTCTGTATTCTTGCTGGATTGACTGTTTAATCATTATATAATGCCCTTCCTTGTCTCTTGTGCTGGTTTTTGCCTTAAAGTATATTTGATCAGAAATTAATATTACCACTCGTGCTCTTTTTTGGTTGTTGTTTGCTTGATATATATTTTTTCCATCCTTTGATTTTTAGCTTATTTTTATTTTTGAGTCTAAGGCAATATGTAGGCAGCATATTTATGGGTCATGTTTTCTTATCCATTCTGCCATTCCCTTTCTCTTTACTGGTGCATTTAACCCACTTACATTCAGTGTAGTTATTGATAGGTATGAGTTTACTACTGTCATTTTTTTTGTGCTTTTGTGTGTGTGGTGTTGATGATTCCTTTGTTCCATATACTTTTCTGTGCAGAGTTCTTTTTGTTTATGGAATTTTATTTCTTTCACTGACATTAATTGTGTGCCTACTGATGGTCTTTTTTATTTTGTTGAGAAAGTTTATTTAATGTTCTTTGTTGTTACCTTGAAAGTTACTTTTATCTTTATAAATGTAAAAAAGTCTGTTCTATCTTGATATCACCTTAACTTCCTCTCCATGTGGAAGTTCTGTAACTATGTTATTATTTTTCTTTTTGTTTTAAAGTTGTCATCATTTACAAATTGATGTCTCCAGTTCCATATTTTCAGTCCTGTAGCTTTATTTTTTTTATTTTTGAAAATTCTTTATCTTGGTTCATCTTCAAGTATTGTTGTCATGTGTCTTAGTTCCAAGTTGTTGTCTGGTGTTTTTGGTTCTCTGTCTGAAGGACTCCTTTTTTCTTGTAAGATTGATCTTTTTTTTTTTTTTTTTAAATTCTCTTATTTTCTAGAAATGTCATAATTTCACCATAATATTTGAGGGACAGTTTTGCTGGATATGTAATCATTGGTTGGCAATATTTTTCCTCCAGGGTTTTATATGTATCAACTTATTACTTTCTTGCCTCATGGTCTCTGCTGAGAAATCAGAGTTTAGTCTTATTGATTCCCCTTTGTAGGTAACATTTTGTTTTTCCCAACCTGGTTTCAGGATTCTTTGCTTGTCTTTATTTTTGGGAAGTTTGATTATGAAATGTCTTTGTGATTTTCTTTTGATGTCTCTTCTATTTGAGGTTTGTTTGGCTTCTTGGATGGATAACTTCTTGTTTTTAATGACATTAAGGAAATTTTTGGCAAGCAAATCTTCAGAAATTTTCTCTGTGCTTTTCCTGTCCCTTCCTGTTCTGAAATTCTGATCACATATAAATTATTTTTCTTAATGGTGTCCCACATAACTCTTAGGCTTTCTTCATTCTTTTTTCTGATTGTTCCTCTCACAGATTGGTAATAAGGTTTTTTTACCCTCTTTGCTGATTCTGACTTCCATTGATTCAATTCTGCTCTTTACTCCTTCCAGTGCATTATCTATTTCTAAAATTCTGTTTTTTATATTCTGGATTTCTAGTTGCTGCTTTTGTATGGTTTCTATTTATTTATTTATTTAGTCATTTTATTCTTGTATTCTTTTCCTGAATTATTCTACATTTTTCTCTGCATTTTTTCCCCCTTGATTTTGTCTGTATTTTCTTTATCTCTTTCTTGATTTCTCAGGGGGCCCTATGTATAAGTCTTGAATTTCTTATTAAGCAGCTCCATTACCATTTCTTCCTCAGGGAGATTTCCTAGTTCTTTATTTTAGTCAGTTGTTGGGACCATCTTGTCCTGCTTTTTTTAGGTAATATGATATTGTCTGCTGTTTTCTAGGCATTAAGGTGTTAGTATATTTATTTATTTATTATGTTTGTTGCAGCCTGATTTTTTGTTATGTTTTATTTTGATGTATCTGGGCAGGCAGGATGGGCATGCTACTCTGTCCACTAGCCTGGCTGCACTAGAGCACTTACTACCTCTTTCTGGGTGGGTGGGGTAGCAGCTTGGTATATGAGTGTGGGTCTCTGCTGGTCTTGTGAAATGGCTCAGAGTGGTTTGGACAGATGTTTGCTATTGTATGTTGTTAATTCAGTGGCACAGGAGCAGGCAGTGACACTTGATGAGTGGGTGGGGCAGCAGGTGTGGCTGCTAATGGGGGTGTGGTTGCTGCCTCTTTCTGGATGGGAGGGTGAATGGTGGGTGGGTACACACATTGCAGTGTCACCACCTCTTACGCAGTGGGGGATGTGGGCTGGTATGTGTTCAGTCATGCACTTGCTGCCTGTGCCAGGTGGGGAGAAGAGAGAGGGTTTAGTGGCAAGTTGGGGAAGGGGAGGGGGTAGTGGTGGGGTATACATGGGATTGTGCTACCACTGCTTTCCGCCATATGAGGGAGGGGGGAAGAGCTCAACTGTGTTGGTAGGTCAGGTGGGGTGAATGACTGTGTACTGCTTTGCTGAGTTGGTGGGTGGGAGCGGTGGGGCTAGTGGCTGGTGCCATGCTGGGGTGGCCTGCTGTCACTCAGTGGGGTCAGGCACAGGAAGGGGTGACAGTTGTGGTGGGGGAAGGGTGGTGGTCAGAGCTGGATGAGGAAATATGGAGAGTTTGTACCTTTGTCTCCAGTGGTCAGGGCTGCAAAGATGTAGGGGTTTGTGCCACTAATCATGTGGACACTGAAGGGAAGGGTGAACAGATGAGGGTAACTGGGTCCTTCCTGTTGGCTATAGTCAGCAATTGGGACCTTATTTCACTCTGGGTATGTCTATGTAGTTACTGTATGTCCTGTTGGGAATTTTGTGAAGTTTCCTTCTGTACTTCTCACCTGGGATTGCGGCTCTCTTTGCCTCAAGGTGGGCATGCTGTGCTGGGCTGGCTTCAGGGCCCCTCCACTCTCTCTCTCTCTTTTTTTTTTTTGCAGTTTTCAGTCAGTTTCTTCTTTAATTCAGTGCTCTATGTAGTTCCTTATCCTTTCATTTGATACTCAGTGTTCTAGGATTGTCTTCTGTTTTATTTAGTTTCTCAAGTCTTTGCTATAGTGGGATGGCACGATGTGTCTGACTAAACCACCATTTAGGCTGAAAGTTGCATTATGTTCTTCTAAGAACTATCCATATTGGATCAAACTGACAACAGAAACTCCAAAGATTAGATGGAAACCTTAAGAGGTTGTGAGTTTACATTAATGGGGGAGGAACAACTCAGAAAAGGAGAGTGAGAATGCTTGTACAAATTGAAGAATGTAATCAGTTGTACATGTAGAAACTGTTCAATTGGTCTCTGTCTTGCTGTGTATATTTTCAACAAGAGCAACAAAATATATTAAAAACAAAATATAAGGGAGCCATGGAAGAAATGGATATCCACGTGACATGTAGGGAGTATGCAGTATGAAGACAGTGTGCAAGGAAGCAGTAAAGATGATGGCCTTGCTATACCAGTTCAGGACCACTGAGCAGGGACTCTGCAACTCCTTTAGCACATTTTGCCACATGGGGTCTGTTAGGATTGAGAGGAGGCAGATTGCTGCAGATTTTGTGGCAATCATCCTTAAGATCCATAGGGGATCAGAATGAGACAGCTGGTTGGGCAAATTCTGCCTTACCAGGATGGGATTTTCCTTCATTTCTGGGGTTAGAAGATGCAGTTAAAAACAACAGAAAATATAAATATATGTATGTATATATGTATATCTACTATATATAAGAAGCAGTGGTTATAGAACTAGGCTGCTAACTGAAAGGTTGATGATTCAAAGCCACCAGTTGCTCCATGGGAGAAAGATGTGGCAGTCTGCTACCATAAAGATTACAGCCTTGAAAGTCCTACTCTGTCTTATAGGGTTGCTGTGAATAGAAATCAACTCTATGGCAACAGGTGTGGATATATATGTATGTATATATATATGTTTGTGTGTGAATATATATATATATATATATATATATATGTATATAACATCGGAGTTCTGGTCATGTAGTGTCTAAGGCATTTGACTGCTAACCAGAAGTC
>NW_006921652.1:1338330-1385120 GCF_000298275.1 Orycteropus afer afer
AGCCACTCCTTGGAAGGAAGTTTGGGCAATCTACTTCCATAGTGATACCACCTTAGAAACCTAAGGAGGGGTCATTATGAGTCAGATCCAACTCAACAGCAATGCGTTTATATATAACAAAGTAATAACTCTTCAAAAAGAGTCTGTACATAGAAGGAAACCTTGAAATGAAATACATCAGTGGTTAATTATGGTGGTCTTTGGGTGGTAGAACTGTGGATAATATTTTTGTCTCAACCTTTGTTTTTCCTAAACAATTTTGGAAACTGATGGCATTGTTCTGAGGCACCCAGTATGGAAACCTCCAGCTTTGAGTGGGGTAGGGTGAGGGTACCTGAGTTCAGACCTGGCCTCAGGTGAGAGCAAGCAGCCTGACCACTCAGGCACTGTTGGGCTTATTATAGCAGGAAGGAGCCTGGAGAAAAAAGTAAGATTCTCTCAGTAGAGAGATGGAAGCTTGGAGTCATATTAATTTAGGCATTAGAAGAGATATGATCTTATTTTGTGCCCCAAGCTTGTAAAGCAGGCTATGTTGGTTACGCAAGAATTTTCCCATGCTATTATATACTTTTAGTAAATATATATATTTTAAAGTTCCACCATCCAAACACAATCACTAAGTTTAAAGGTTAATGTTGTTATTCAATTAACTATACCTCTATGATTGGAAACTCAGGTTCTTTGCTTTTTAAAAGAAAATAAATATGATGAATATAATCATGAATAAAGCTTTTCTTTGTCTCTGATAATAACACAGGTTAGTATTTATCAAGCCCTTTCTATGAGCTGGGCTTTGTGCTAATCATTTTACAAATATTATTTCACTTAATCCTGATGTGGTACAGTGAGTTACTTAATATGGCTCTTCTAGCCATGTTCTTCGTGACTCCCACCAGATGACTGGGTGGAACTAGGCAAATATAAGGTGCTTGTGGCCCACCAAAGGGATTGGATAGCTTGTTAATAATGTAAATAAGGTACATTTAACACTTGTTGGGGTGGAACTGTGCAGATAAGGTATATGGAATTGTAATGTGGGGACCGGTCAATTTTGGCATACCACTAGGCTTAAAATGAGCCATCTCAGAGGTGGAAAGGAGTGTCTTACTGAGAGAAGAGCAGGGAGTTGAGCTTGTCCCTTGGATGCGAGATCCCTACCCTGAGATGGCAGAGAGACAGCAGAGAGACCACAGAAAAATGGCAGAAGCAGAGGCAGTAAAACCAAGAGACTGACGCCAGGCAGAGTGGCAGTCTTCCGGGTCCATGGAGCGAGAAAGCTGAGTGCCTTTCGGGACGAGGCTTGCTGGCAGAGTACAGGGCTTCTCTGGGCATCAGCAGAACTGAAAGAGCTTTGTAACGGTGATCTGAGCAGGGCAGAGGCCAAGGCCAGAGAGAAGTGTGCCTGCTGCACAGCTGAAAAGAAGCTGTCCTGATTGAAAAATTGTATCCTGAGCATTCCTGAATCTGAATTGTAACCTGTTACTTCCCTAATAAACCCTATAGTCATGAGAATTGCCAATAAATTCTGTGTGGCCATTGCAACAAATTATTGAACCCAGCAGAAAAGTAGAGAGTCCTGTGGGAGGGACGATTGGTGTCAGAACTGGTAAAAAGGGTTGAAGGGTGGCAGCTTGTCTGATCTCTGCCTCATTGGAACCAACCTTGGGCTGTTGATGTTGTTTTGGATCCTCCTTACGCCTTGTAAAGTTAGAGGACATCAGACCTGTCACCACCTCCTTTGTGCACCTGACAATCACCCTATGATTAGGTATTATTTTATACTTTACAGATGAAAAAACAGAAGTGAATATCTTGCCTCAAATCACCCACCAAAGAAATTTTAGATATAGAATTTGAATCCAGATACATCTGAGTCTGCAAGACCTATAGTCCTGGTCACTAGCTATGCTCCCTGCTATGTATGTGGGGTTATTTCCTTAGTACAGGTTTATAGGAGCAGCAGTTATTGATCCAAGGGTCACATGTTTATTTATAAGGCTCTTAATACCTATTTCCACCAGCAAATTTTATCTCATCTTCATGAACATTGGATTTTATTATTAAAACAATAATTAAGTTTTTAGCTAATTTGATGTGCAGAAATAGCACCTTATTGCTTTTATTTGCATGTATTTTGTTATTAGAAAAGCTATACAATTCCTTGCATTTAAAAATCACTTGTAATCCCTCTTTTCTGAACTTTCTGCTTAGACCCTTTGCTCATTTGTCTACTGGGGTCTTGATATGTTCCTTATTGATTTATACTAGGTCTTTACATAATAAAAGTTTTAGTGCTTTGTTCCATTTCAGCAACTTTTTTCTCTCCCTTATTGGTCTTTCAACTATAAAGATTTAAAATGTTCTTTTTCCATCTGGTCATTGCCCAAAGATGAATACATTTACTCAGTGAATACTACTTGGTCTGATCATTAAGGAAAGACCTCAGAGAAATCTTTATTTGATTTTAAGGAGCCCTGGTAGCACAATTTTGTTTATTCAATAAGTACCTATTTAGTGCCAACTTTAGGAGCTCTGGTGGCATAGTGCCTTAGGCACTTAACTGCTAACCAGAAGGTTAGCACCACCAGCACTCCTCAGAAGGAAGATTGGGCAATGTACTTCCATAGTGATACCGCCTTGGAAACCCAAGGAAGGGTAGCTATGAGTCAGATCCAACTTGATGGCAGTGAGTTTGGTTTTTTTTTTTAGTGCCAACTTTGTGTAAAGCATTGTGTTAGATACAGAGAATGTGTGTCTCTAAGGAATGGGAGGAGCTAGGGGAAGGCTGCTCACCCTTCAAGGACTTCAAATCTCATTGGCTAGAAGGGTTAGGCACACATGCAAAATAATAAAATGATCAGACAAGCCCCATAATAATGAATGACAAGTTGTATAGGTTAGTGTCAGGAATTTAGGTGAAGTTGGAACCCAGATATTGTAAGACTACTAAAGCCACCTGGTGTTTGATTTCAGACAGAACTGGGATCAAATGCTGACTGTGTGAGTTTTGAATAAATTACTTAATTCTGAGTCTTTTTTTTCTGAGAGATAAATTTTTTCGGAAAAGAACTTTTATTTTTAAATGCAAGAAATACATGTCAAGATGTGACACACTTTCAGATAGCTATGAAAGTTAGGAAGAGATAATATTTTATTAGGCTTTTGGAGTCTCTCAGGAGCTCAGCCCTAGTGGCATAATGGTTAAAACATTGGGCTGCTAACCATAAGATCAGTGGTTCAAACCCACCAACCATTCCATGGGAGAAAGATGAGGCAGTCTGCTTCCATAAAGATTTACAGCCTTGGAAACCCTATGAGGCAGTTCTTTGAATTCAGTAGAAGGCAAATCTAGAATGTGGCTCAGACTGTCCTAGTTACTTTACCTCACTCATTCACATGTTGTTGTTGTTATGTGCTGTCGAGTCAGACCCAACTCATAGTGACCCCTCCTTGGGTTTCTGAGGGGGTATCACTATGGAAGTAGATTGCCCAACTTCCTTCCAAGGAGTGGCTGATGGGTTTGAACTGCCAGGCTTCTGGTTAGCAGTCAAGTGCCTTAGGCACTGCACTACCAGAGCTCATTCACATACCTAACGTTTATTGGCACTTAGCAAGGGCTTTTCTTAATATTCTCTTTAGGGTTTGTGGAGTCTCTGGATGGTGCAAACTGTTAACAGTCTTGGCTGCTAACTGAAAGACTGGAGGTTCAAGTCCATCCAGAGGCACCTCAGAACAAAGACCTAGCAGTACTTCCAAAAAATCAGCCATTGAAAACTTTATGTAACACAGTTCTACTCAGACACACAAGGGGTCACCATGAGTCAGAATCAACTCAGCATCAACTTAGGGTGTGTTGTTGTGTACCATCAGGTCAATTCTGACTCACAAAAACCCTGTATGACACAGTGGAATTACTCCATAGGTTTCCTAGGCTGTAATCTTTACAGAAACAGTTCTCCAGGTCTTTTCTCCCTAAGTTGCTGGATAGATTTAAACCGCTTACTTTGGTTAGCAGCCATCTGCTTAACCATTGCTCTACCAAAATTCTTTTAGGGTGTGTAAACCTTATCAAAAACTGGCCCAAAGTTCTGATTTCTCTCTAAGTAATTTTAGACCTATCTACTAAAAGAGTTTTATTTATTAATTTTTTCTTTTTTAAGATCTATTGAAATATGCAGTGGTCTGATGGCTCAGAAGCCCCAAGTAGTAATATTGGTTAACGGCAAAATGAGGAGCTAAGAAGGGCTCTCTAACAACCCTGTGTTTATAGGACGGCATTCCTGAAGACTGTCTTTGCCAAAAGCATTGCAGCCCTAAAAGCTGCTTGTATAGTCTACACCCGAAACAAGTGCTGCCAGCCCAAGGAGTATTGGTGAGTATTGATCCCAAAGTTGATGATTAAATCCAGATGCCTCCTTCTTCCCCCAACTTTTCATCAAGTCGACACAGCTTCAAAATCTGGGTCCAGCAATGATGTGACTCCAAGTTGTAGCCAGCCTTCTTAATATTGTAACCAGTACCATGTGTCCGTATCTCTGGTCTCTCACCAATACTGGATATCATCAGTTTTTAAAATTTTTTATTTTTGCCATATATAATATTTTTCCATCTTATAAAATATACTTCCACAAAATTATTCATAATAAATATATAAAGATTGATACAGTGGCTGCAAGGATGGGCTCAGGTATAGCAAGGATCGTGAGGCTGGCACAGGACCAGGCAGTGTTTTGTTCTGCTGTGCGTAGGGTCATTATGAGTCAGAGACGACTCAATGGCATCTAACAACTACAACAACAACAACAGATATATAATATTCTAATACACAGAATTGCTATAGTTCGATCAACCAGCCTCTTACTGGATGTTTAGATCATTTCAATAGTTTACCATTTAATTTTTTTCAAAATTCAATTTTATTATTATAGTCTTGAATTGCCCTCAAGGGAAATAGCACCAATAGAGATTACCACTAGCAGTGTAGGAGAATGCCATTTCTCTGCACTTTGCCAAGAGATACAATTATAATTAAAAAATAAAAATTTGCCAGTATGACAGATGGCAAGTGGGATCTCATGATTCAGTTTGCATTTTTGTGATTATTCTTAGAAAATTAGCACATTTTTCACATGTCAACTGGACACTTGCATTTCCTCTTTGAATTGCCTGTTCTTGAATTTTGCTCCTTTTGCTATTGGTGTGATCATACTTTTATTATTGGCACACAAGAGCTTTTTACATTTGAAAGAGATGCTTAATTTTAAATGTTAAGATTATACTTAAATGTGATCAATATGCAAAAAGAGTACGAACATAACAGTGTTTTGGCTGGTCTTCCGTCTCATTTTTCTTTGACTCATCGTCTCTAGGGACATTAGAGTGAGAATTCTGAAATGCAAGTCTGATCACATCATTCCCCCTTTAATTGCTCCTGATTGCATGAAGGATGCAATGCGATTCCCAAATGTAGAGTTTGAGGTCATTTATGATGATCCTGCTTGCCTCTGCAGACCTACCTTTCCTAATCTCTTATCTCCAATCCTAAAAGCCATTTACACTGGATTACTTTCAGCTCCCAGGAAGTACTAACATCCCTCTTCTTTGCTGAATCTTGGCATGTGCTGTGTCCTCTGTCTAGGACCCTCTCCCAATTCTTCTTCTTTTTTCTGGTAACTACTGCCTAAGGCACTTGCCTGCTAACCAGAAGGCTGGTGGTTCAAACCCACCAGCCACTCCTTGGAAGGAAGATCGGGCAATCTACTTCCATAGAGATACCGCCTTGGAAACCCAAGGAGGGGTTACTATGAGTCAGATCCAACTTGATGACAGTGAGTTTGGTTGTTTTGGACTGTTCATCATTTAGGTCTTGGCTTGGACACTACTTGCTCTGGATTAGTGGTTCTCAACCAGGGGTAACTTTACTCCAGGGAACATTTGGCTGGAGACATTTTTGGTCATCACGATGTGGGAAGCCAGTTGGGGGTGGAGATTGGGGGAATGAGAATACTACTGGCATCTAGTAGGTAGAGGTCAGAGATGCTATTTTTTTTTTTACCATGTCCAGCATAGGCCCCCACAACAAAGAATTATCTGGCCTCAAATATTACTAGTGCCAAGGTTGAGAAACTCTGGTCTCTATCTAGAAAGTCTTTACTAGCCCTACCCTGTCTCTCCCTGTCCACTCTGTGACTGATGGGGTGTCTGTCCTGAGGCCTCCCAGGGCACAACCCTGTGCCCACCACTTTCACAGCCTTGATACACTATCTTGTAATTGCCCTTTTAACTGTAAGCTCCTTGAAGGCAAGGATCATGTTTGGTCATTCCAGGGCCCAGCTTAGGGTTGGGAATATGCTTGGCAGAACCAGCATAACATATACAGACTGTGGTGCCAGCATGCCTAGATTTGAACCCTCAACTGCCCCTTAATAGGTGTGTGACATTGGGCAACTTACTAACCTCTCTGTGCCTCAGTTTCCTCTTCTGTCAAATGAGGATATAAATAGTACCACCCACACAGAATTATTAGGAAGCATATATTTGTAAATTGCTTAGAGAAGTAAGATCTAGATAAGGGTTAACTAAAGGAACAAAAATAAAATGCACATTCAATAAACACTCAATAAACTAAGCCTCAGTTTTAGTTGGTCCATTTCTCCCTTCTTGTTCTCTTTCTGTCTCATTTAGCATGTAGTGATTCTTTTCAGCAATTTACATAGTTTCTTGTCTTTGTTGTTTTTCATTTGCTTAGGCTCATATTCTATCTCTAAGTATCTCTGTAGTCACGAGATGCTAGTTTTCCTAAAAAGTGTTCCAGTTTCTACTGTGTAAAGGGGCAAAGGAGAGTGGGCCAAACTGTGGGATGACAAACACACACACCCCACTTTGGAAGCAATTTCCTTTTAAATAAAATGCATGTGTGGTTCCTTATTTTGTATGTGGAGTATACTATGGAGGCACTTCTACAAAGGAATCTATTTAGAAAAGAGATAGATTTACGCAAGGTACACGGCACGCAGTCTGTGGTGGCATTGTGCACCAGAGCAAATCAGCGTCTGCTGCCACACATTTGAAGTTAATTTGACGTTGAAGTAAACAAATCAAAGTGTGTTTATAGAATAATTAGGCCCTATTCTCAATGCTGTGGCTAAGAAGTTTTGTCACAATTACTGATCAGTGGTTTTCTTTGTTTTGTTTTCAAAATTCCATAGCAACACACAAAAATAAAGCTGTTGTTATTACACTAGTACTTATGTAATTCCAGTATCTTGTAGGCAGAGTGTCCCAGGATGAAGTCAGCAGATTCTTAACTGAATCCTCTCATCAGAGTCCTCTTATCTCAGTGGAACCTGGTTGAAGCTCTAGCAATTGGTATGAAAGGGGAGACTCTTGTAAGCATGGTCCAGTCTTCCAAAAGAGCTTCGAAATGCATGTTGCTGCTCATTTGCTTGCTTGTAGGTGCATCAGCCTTGCATGTGGAAGCTCTCTCTCCTACTCACCAGAGATAACTGGTTCAGGGGACTGTGAAATGGAAGCTTCCGTCTAGACCAGCAATAGGAAACTTAACATGAAAAACAAACTGAGGGACCACTATACTTGGTCACATTTTGGGTTGCAGGAATTTTTTTGTTTTAATTGTGATAACTATATATGTAACAAAACATTTGCCATTTCAACATTCTTTACATGTATGATTCGTTGACATGAATTGTGTTCATCAGGTTGTGTAACCATCACCATTATCGGTTTCCAAACTTCTTCCATTCTGTTCAGCTTAACTGAAGTTCGGTGTCCCTTAAGCAATGAGTCCTTTTGCCCCTTTCTCACACCTGCTCCTGGTAACCACTAATAAATTTAGAGTTTTGAGTTTGAGTATACACTTGCCTACTCTAGATATTTCATATAAGTGAGATCTTACAATATTTGTCTTTTTTGTGTCATTTATTTTTTAAGGATTCTATACCCCCCCCCCCCAAGAAACTCATTAAACACTCTAAGGGAGTATATTTTATCACACACAGTACAGAGGGGTCTTTTCATTGGGGCACTGGTCCACTGTCTGGAAGGTACCTCTAGGAGATGAGGTGTGAAGACATACTGTGGGGTGGAGGTGGAGAGCACTCCTTGCAAATCTCCCTGAAGTCATTTTGATCTACTTGAGAGGGCCTAAGACTGACCAACTCTTCTCAGACATCTTTCCAGTTAACTTTCTTAAGACATTCTGGCATTCTCACGGTGATTCTGCATTGGGTATGATTCCTTTCCAGTCTTCTCTTACAGGGAGCTATGTCATTGTCCCCAAATCTTAGCATTGATGTCAGTTACTTCTTCCCCCTTCAACTAAACCCCAAGAATCTTGCCCTTTGCACACATCAAATGGTTTTTCTCCTATGTCTGGGTTCTAGGATCCTCTGATTGCTCACTTGAGGACCTTGGGTGATAGTGGGCGCTGTGTGGCTGTCAAACTCTGGGGTCTGCTGCTAAGTGTTATTTTAATTTATCTTCATCTAAATTCCTCATAGAACAGCTTTTGAAACATGAGATTGTCTTATTAAGAGGTACTTATTGTAAAGTAGAGTGAGCTCCACCTTTGATGAGGCGAAGTTTGATGGGTTGGACAGTGTTAGACAAAGAGAGTAATTAATGACTTAATTGCCTCTTCACCCTTTCCTTTTTAAGGAAAAAAAGAGTTGTTCTTTCAAAACTCATCAGGCTGAAACCTGGAATCCCCGATGCTATTTTATAGTTTAGGAAATTTTTTTTTTTTAATTAAAAGAAAAATTAGCCAGGAACTATTTTTTCTATTGCATATTTCCTGTAACATCATCCTCATTTTCTAAATCATCATGTTTTGATTCTACCTTTAGTGACTTTGGAAGTTGCAGCAATCTGTTTTCAGAGAGTTCAGAGTCTTGTGTGGATTTCCTTGTGTGAGTTTAAACACTGATAGGATAGGTGGCAAATTAATGAAATAAAAATAGCCTTGTCAATAAGCAGAAGAGAAGCCACTTTCAGCATTTGTTTGGTACCCATGGCCATTCAGGGCCCCGACAAAATTAGTGGGTAGGATTAAAGAATATATTTTTCTTTTATCCCACGTTTGAGTACTTGATCACAGAGGCATGGTTTAATCCAAACATCAATAGCACCTCGTCAATTCCATCAGAGACAGCTGTCAAAGTGGACTTTGAGTTTGTTAGAGCTTTGTGTTTTATCCTTTTTTAAGGTCATGGCGTATTTTCTTTGATTTTTGATGCTGAAATCTTCCTTAATCTTCTAAACTTGAGTAACATCTGTTAAGATTTAATGGGATGGCTTTTGTCTTAAAATTAGAGTCCATCTTGCAAATCTCTCCACCTCCCTCCCCTTCCCACCCCCCATTTTGGAAAATGGGGAGCTGGGACAGAAGGAATGAAGCACGTGTTCCTGATCAGAGAGAAGCTTTTCTGGTCAGTGCGAGAGAACGTGTCAGAACGAGTATCAGGTAGGGCAGTGGTGCTTTGAATGCTGAATGATATGGACCCGGTGTTCAATTTTATTTTGTTTCCTACTGACATTAGCAATTTCCTTGTAGCGCATCACTTACTCTGTGATGTGAGTGGCAGATTTACGGATCCCAGTGAATAATGAGACAAAAATGATGTAAGGAAGAGAAACAGCTGGAAATAGGAATTTTAACCTTTTCCCGTAAACCTCCTTGTTATTGGATTGCACTGTGTCAACAAAATTTAGTAGTTAAAATAGCTGGAGGTACAGTAATGGCATCTAAAAATATATGCCTCTAAATATGTACAGACAGCTGTCATGACTGTTGACAGAATATATTAGTCATTATCCTCATCAGTAGACACAAAATCATTGCAGTTTTCATAATGTAGGCGTTTCATACCACATAATTGCTAGTGATTTTGGAGGTCTTCTGAGAAAGTCACCACCATTGTAATCATGCTGTTATTAGCTGCCATTGAACCAGTTCCAACTCACAGTGACCCTAGATACCACAGAACAAAATGCTGCCTGGTGCTTCGCCATCCTCACAATCGTTGCTAAGTATGAGCCCATTGTTGCAGCTGCTGTGTCAATCCATCTCCTTGAGTATCTCTGACCCTCTATTTTACCAATGATGTCCTTATCCAGGGACTGGTCCCTCCTGATAACATGTCCAAAGTGTGTGAGAGGAGGTCTCACCATCCTTGTTTCTGGAGCATTCTGGCTATATTCTTTCAAGACAGATTTGGGTGTTCTTCTAGCAGTCCATGGTATATTCAGTATTCTTCACCAACACAATAATTCAAATACATGAGTTCTTCTTTTTCTTCCTTATTCATTGACCAGCTTTCACATACATATGTGGTGTTTGAAAATAACATAGCTTAGGTCAGACACATCTTTGTTTTCAAGGTGACATCTCTGCTTTTTAACACTTTCAAGAGAACTTTTGTAGCTGATTTGCCAAAGGAAATACATTGTTTGATTTCCTGACTGCTGCTTCCATAGGCGTTGATTGTGGATGTAATCCTTGACAACTTCAGTCTTTTCTCAATTTATTGTGATTCTGCTTATTGGTTCAGTTGTAAGGACTTTTGTTTTCTTTATGTTGCTGTACTGTAATCCATATTTAAGGCTGTAGTCTTTGATCTTCATCAGTAAGTGCTTCAAGTCATCCTCACTTTCAGCAAGCAAGGTTGTGTCATTTTCATATCATAGGCTGTTAATTGAGTCTTCCTCCAATCCTGATGCCACATTCTTCTTCATATAGTCCAGCTTCTCGGATTATTTGCTCACCATACAGAATAAGTAAGTATGGTGAAAGGATATAACCCTGATGTACACCTTTCCTGATTTTTAATCATGCAGTATCTCCTTGATACTGTTCTGTTTGAATGACTTTGTCTTGGTCTATAAACAGGTTCTGCATGAGCCCAATTAAGTGCACTGGAATTTCCATTCTTCACAATTTTATCCATAATTTCTTATGATCCACACATTTGAATGCCTTTGCAAAGTCAATAAAACACAGGTAAATGTCTTTCTGGTATTCTGTGCTTTCAGCCAAGATCTGTCTGACATGAGCAATGATATCCTTCCTTCCACATCCTCTTCTGAATCCAGCTTGAGTTTCTGGCATAGCACTTTCATTTAACTTGCTCTTTATAGTCTTAACCTGGACGTTAACACCTCAGCCAGAACTCTATGCAGGGAGGCATTAAAGTGCTTCCATTTATTGCTTCAGACACATTCCCACCTACCCTTGGCAAGGAATAATGGACTGAGTACTTCTGTTCTGAACAAAGAAGGTAGTCTAACATTGGAATCTAAACTGTCTACAGATGTAGTTTAGAAAACTGTGTGTAATGCCTGGGCGCTGGATTAATACCACTGTCCATGGGTTGCCCACCTCAAAGGCAGGAAGGATCGCCCAGTTCAGAGTGTGTGGGTTGCAGTGGTAGGAGTGGGGTTTTGGGAGTTAGTGAGAAGTCGCCATGCTGTGTTTAGGAGCTATGTGACCCTGGGGAGCTGATTTAATGGTTCTGGCCTGAAATACTTAGTGGAAAATGGGGATAATCATAACTACTTTATAGCACTGTAGAGACAATCCAGGAAAGTACTCTGAATGTGCCTGCTATATACCAAAAACCAAACCCACTGCCATCAAATTGATTTGAGTCATAAGAACCCCCACTGGGTTTCCAAGGCTGTAAATCTTCACAGAAGCAGATTGCTTCATCTTCCTCCTGCAGAGCATCTGGTGGGTTTGAACTACCGATTTTCTGGTTAGCAGCCAAATGCCTTACCCATGATGCTACCAGAGCTCCTTTGCTATATGATAAGCAATTGAAAAATATTCATTTCTCTGTCTTCTTTCCTTATTCCCCCTGCATTCTCTCCTTCACTGAGTTCTTGCCACCTTCTTCTCCCCACCTCAACATATGCATTCATTCCGGTCCCCTTTTTTATTTGGAGATTTCCATATAAGTAATCTCAGATTTATTTATGAAATGGGGGGAGAACAGTGGTCTCAACCTTCCTCCTCTGTCATCAGCCCTTCTCCAATCTAGCAGATGGAGAATTCTTATT
Source organism: Orycteropus afer afer (assembly GCF_000298275.1). NCBI lineage: Eukaryota > Metazoa > Chordata > Mammalia > Tubulidentata > Orycteropodidae > Orycteropus > Orycteropus afer. Next base: position 1,350,406 of record NW_006921652.1, read on the forward strand.
GTTATAACCAAGAACAAAATATTAACGGTTATCACTTTCTGAGGAGTCCTTGGGTGGTGCAAATGGTTAGGCACTTGCCTAATAGCCAGAAGGTTGGTGGTTTGAACCTAGCCAGAGGCACCGTGGAAGACCTTGAAAAACCCCGTGGAACAGTTCTACTCTGCACACATGAGATCCACATGAGTCAGGAACCACCACCACCACCAATATCACTTACTGTGATAGGCATTGTGCTAAATGCTTACATATATTATCACATATCATCCTCACAATGACCCTATGAAGTATAATTCTTATCTGTACTTTACAGAGGAGGAAACTGAGGCCCAGGGAGGTTGAGTCACTTGCACAAGGCCACATAGCTGAAAGTGGAGGGCCAGTCCTTGCCCCAGGCAGCCTGTCTCCACCTTCAAAGAGCCTCAGAGTTGGGCAGAGGTCTGGAAGCCCATTTTTGATTACATAGGCACTGTCTCCTAGAGACTCAGTCCTCAGATCCTCTCAGCAGTGAGGAAGGACTCATATTGGGCTGAGGTGGAGCCAAGACTGCCCATCTGGGAAGGCGCATTGCTGTTCACAATGTGTGTGGGGGGTGGTGGTCCTGTCAAGGGTTGTTGTTTTTCCCCCCTGTGCCTCTTCCTCCCACTTCTGACAGGGTTTTCAATTAGCAGCTTGTAGAGGCCCAGCCTGTGGTCCTCATTTCATGCAATATGCATAACTGAATTCCCCAGGAGGGATGAAGGGGCAGAGGAAGAAGGAGGGAGGAAAGACCCCTTGAATCACATGGCAGAAACATGCTGTGGGACAGACTGGAAGGAACGCCTCATTTAAACTTATGTGGGGCCACGGTTCATGTGGGAAGTGACCTCACAGAGATGAAAGGGGACTACTGCTGCTGCAGGGCTGGGGTCACCACACTGGTTTGCTGGGCCTCTCAGCCTTGTGTTTGGTTTCTGGTTGAACATACACAGAAACTGGAGCAGGCAACTGCCTCGATCTATGAATGCTTCTACCATCACCACCACCACCACTATCAGTTGCTGTCTTATTGATTCTGACTCGTGGTAACCCCGTGTGTGTCAGAGTAGAACTGTGCCCCATAGTGTTTGTACCACCTGGGGATTTCTATTAGTGCTAGAAAGGAGTAATTTTCTCTCCTGTTTTGGAGGGTGAATGAATCCCTGGTCCCTGGAGGTTCTCCCTATGGAAGACCTGATTGCCTTAAAAAACTCACTGCCATCAAGTTGATTGCAGCTTACAGCAACCCTATAGGACAGAGTAGAACTGCCTCATAGGGTTTCCAAGGCTATAAATCTTTATGGAAGCAGACTGCCTTATCTTTCTTCTCTGGAGTGGCTGGTTGGTTTGAACTGCTGACCTTTTGGTTAGCAGCCCAATACTTTTTTTTTCAATTAAAATTTTTTTTTTTTTTAATTGTGATTTGGGTGAAAGTTTACAGAGCAAATTCACTTTTCATATAGCAGTTCACATACACTTTGTCTCATAACATGGACTACAACTTACCACAATGCAGCAGCTCTCCTCCCACTTCCTCCCCATAGTTACCTCTTCCCTGTGTCCATCTCTCCATGCACTCCTGCCCCTTGAGCTGTCGCAGCCCAATGCTTTAAGGTGTAGGCTATTTATCTAGTGCCTGGGCTGAACTGAACTAGCTTATTTTCTCTTCTTAGGTGGGAAGGATCGTACTGTTTCTACAGAGATTCTGCTGGCTAGCTTCTCTTTATTGTGAGACTGTGTCTACACTTCACCTGGAAGTCACATTATCTCACCTTTTATCTGTTGAAAGCAGGATTGTGGCTTTAAGGAAGAAAAAGTAAAAATGCACATACTTCCACACAAATGTCACAAATTTACCATTTCCTTCTAAATTCATCACAGCCTTAGGATCTACCTGAAAATAAGGGCCTCTTGAATTGAGTGGTAAGGAGCTCTGGTGCTGTAGTGCTAAGGCATTTGACTGCTAACCAGAATGTTGGTGGTTCAAAACCACCAGCCACTCTGTGGGAGGAAGACTGGGCAATCTACTTCCACAGAGATACCACCTTGGAAACCCAAGGAGGGGTTGCTATTAGTCTAACCAATTCAACGGCAGTGAGTTTGGTTTTGGTTTTTGAATTGAATGATAGAAATGTGCTATGGTACGGGCTGGAGTAATGACTCATTTAAATTTATGTGGGGCTAGGTGTCATCTGCAAAAGATGAAGAAAGACAGCTAAATTCTGGGTTTTAAATGCAGGTAAGGAAGATTTTTAAAAAGATATGTGAGGAGACTTTAAGTCCCCAGACTAAGGTGTACCTGACTCAAACCATGATCTTCTCAATTACCTTATATGCATGGAAAAGTTAGATAAAGAAAAAAGAAGAAGAATTAATGTGTTCAAATTATGTACTATGAATGTACTATTGACTACCAAAAGCACAAGCAAATCAGTCATAGAAGAAATACAACTAGAATATTCCTTAGAAGAGAAGATGGGGGGATTTCATCTTGCAGGTTGTACGTGTCATCAGGAAAGACCAGTCACTAGAAAAGGACACGATACCTGGTAAAGTAGAGGGGCAGTGAAAATAAGGGAAACTCTCAATGAGATGGATGGCCACAATAGCCACAGCAATGGACTCAAACATGTCTATGATCCTGAAGATGGTGCAGGATGAGGCAACGGTTCCTGCCCTCTTCCCAGTTATAATGGGAATACATAACGTTCTGTTATACATATGGTCACCATGAGTCAGAGTTGATTTGATGGCACCTAACAACAGCAACAACAACATAGTATCTATATCCTTTTTTTTTATGACCCACAGATACAATTTTCTCTTGAATAGCACCTTGGGCCTAGGATACTTTATTGGTGGTCCTGAAAGTGAGCCATGGTTGGATGGGTTGCAAATCTAGGCGCAAGAACATACTTCCCTTCCCCGTGGGCCTGAGAGACCTCTGGGAAGCAGCCACAGGGTATAATGAGGAGTCAGGCCCTTGACCTATTTTGTGATAGAAAAAAGTAAGTAGAGGTTCTGGATGAGTTGTGGTGATATTTGAATAGACAGTCATCCCCAAAACTTATTCTTCTCATCAGACCATATGGTCGTAGCTTCTCTTTGTCCTTCCCTTCCTTTTCCTCTTTTCCTCTTTCCTCCCCTTTCCTTCTCTCCTCTTCTCCCCTCCCCCACTCCCTCAGCAAAGATATCCTCTTTTCCAGTCAACTTCTTGTTGAGGGCTGTTTGGAGTGACAAATTTCCATAAGGTAGATCTGATCCATCTTGTGTGGCACATATAGTCACGTAACAGGAACATGTACAAACAGGCCCTTGACTAAGCAGGACTTATGGCCGCCCACTGCCAACATTGCCTAGGTGAACAAGAATGAATAACAGGCACAGGCTGGACTTTGGTGCATGGAGCCAACCCCAGGCAAAAATCGCTTGTGTTGGGGACAACAAGGGGGACCGCACTGAGAAGGTGTGAGTGAAAGCCTGTTTTCCAGCTAAGAGTGACTCTGAGTCACAATAATGTTTTTCTAGATACAGTTTCAGCTTTTAAAATATCTTGCAAATGAGGCCTTTCCTGTCCTGGGTGAGTGGGCTCTCCCCTCCTTCTCCATCTGACACCCGTGTCACTGCCAGCCGACTGGGAAGAGGTCAGGAAACTACCCTGCTGCTCGGCAGGCTGACTTGACGGGGCATTCATCAGGAGGTTTGGGTGTCTCCAGCTAGTAAATACACTTGATGTTGTGAACCTCATACATAAAAGGCAAAGTATCACATTTTCCTCTGAATTCTTGAGGAAATTACTCTCATATACAACACCAACCTTTGGCTGTGTGACAGAGACGGAGTGTCGTTTGCATGCCATTACCAGGCCGTAAAGTCTGGTCAGGGCTGCCATTTCGGAGTTTCCGATCTTTTGGGATCCTTGGAAGGTCACCCTGCAGGTCAGGTTTGTTTAGTCTGGTCCATAATGGTGTAAAGTGGCCTTGACTGTTAGGCCTACCTAAATAATGCCCTATCTGTTTGATACTTCAACAGTCCCTCTAAGTTTTATATATGTTTCACTTTCTAATATTCGAGGTAGAATTGGATTTCATTGTTAATAGAAGGAAAATTGTTTCTAAAAACAATCTCATCTTGCTTTGAAAATTAGCCAGGGTTCAGAGGGCCTCTGCATGTTAAGGGATAATTGACATTTTCCCTAGGAAAATCTTATAATGCTTCTTTTTTTTTTTGTATGCACATTACCCGCTCTTTGCATCTCTTTTAAGATACTCATGTGAGCAGATGCTATTAAAAAAATTTATTGAAGTAGCATATGCTTAGAAAAACTAGCATGTATCATAAGTGTACAGCAAATTTTCACAAACTGAACACATCCTAGTATCCAGAAACAACATCATCAGTGCCCCAAGAGTCCCCCTTTGTCCCCTCTACTTGAACATACATAATTTTAAATTTCTTTTGTTTATAATTTACCCAAGGTTTTCTACATTGTAACTTATGCCTCTTTCCCCAGTGATGCAATATTCTCTGAATCATCACATACAGATCAAGAGGGGAAAAGAGCTTGTCGGGTTTTGTGGGTAGTAACAAGCAGGGTATTTCTAGGATACTTTGAATAAGGCACTGTAATGTCCTATGCAGCTTTGCAGATTCATCCATATCTTGTTAAGATGAGGTTAATTTTTATATGGATCCCTCTAGAAGCTCAAATCCTGCTCTTACATGTATTTCATACAACAAAAACCTGCTTTCACAAGAGTACTTTAAACAGCCGGGATCTGTCTATCCAACCAACACCCTAGTTTTGTGACACACCCTAAAACCCCCAAACCTATTTCCCAGGCGATACTAAAAAAGAAAAACCAAACTCACTGCGATGGAGTAGATTCCAATTCATATTGACCCCTCCTTGGGTTTGCGAGGCATTATGTCTACGGAAGTAGATTGCCCAATCTTCCTTCTGAGGAGTGTGGCTGGTGGGTTTGAACCACCAACCTTCTGGTTAGTAGTCAAATGCTTTAGGCACTATACCAACAGAGCTCTAGAGCCCTCCTAATAAATGCTACATAATTAAAGCCTTGGAGGCAGAGAAGATAGTGGTAGAAGAAAGATGCTCATTGCAAAATTTGCCCACAGATTTTTAAGAGTAAATAGGTTCCCCTCCTTGACCCCTTTATATTTCAAAAGGAATCTTGTTTGAAGCACTATAGATGAACTTTCCTCCACCCTCTTTTAAAAATAGTTCTATTCCTTTCTTCCAAAGCTTCTGGGCTCCCAGCATAGTTTTCATTACAGCAACATAAATAAAAAGTGACATAAAATTATACAGCCCTGTGTAAAGTAGTTTAAGGAGAATGTCTTTTATGGCAGCTTTTATGGTTTCACCAATTAGTTATTAGATTTTCTCCGTTTTTAATTCCATGTCTGGAGCGTGTGTTCTGAAAGGTTTCTTCCCCCCCTTTCATCTCCTATCAGTAATGGGGCTGGGAGGGGTTTAACCCTCTTTCGCTGACTTTTTGGTTTCAGGAAGGCATTTTATTACAGCCTGTTGCTAGATCTGGAGAAAGCAAGTCCCTTGGGAGAGAAGCCAGCGTTGAGCGGTTTTTAAGGGAGCAGAGCTTCCCCTGTTATTAACACTCAATGTCCGCGCGTTAGCCGGTGGGCCGATCTCCCGCTGAGGGTAGCCGGCCCAGGAGTGCAGCGCGGCGCTGCAACTGAAGCTGATAAATCCTGAGTTTTTAGTAACTTTCCAAACATTCCCGGGGAGTGAGAATAACAGAGATTTACTCCTGCCAAAAGTTAATCATGCAGAAAAGGCGAAATTTAGATCAGCGTATAGATTATTTTTTAATGCGATTGCTCAACAGCCGAGGGCAAAGAAGCCAGAAGGCGTACACTTAGCGTGGCAGAGTCTAGACCATTGCAATTTGATTCATTTCGGGGAATTGTATTAAGTTTTAGGCTTTGGCTTGGGCTGGGCTGTTATGTTTGGGAGTGCATGATGTCATTGTGTCAAGTGTGTCACGGCCAAGGCATTTTGGTATTTATGTTGGCTTCAGATCTAGCCCAGACTACATGGCAGGCTCAATTTATTGCTACTTTAACTTTGTTTAGTCATGGAGAGGCTTTATTTATGTTGGTAAATTTCAAACAGTGGCCAACAGTGACCACACAATGAAAAGGCCTGCAAGATTCATCATCGATAAATCACCTTGTTGCTGAGTTTCTTTAATTAAGGAAAAACTCTTGTCTGTTGATCCCTGTGGTTGCTGGAAGGAAAGCAGAATGGGGAGTGCTTTGATTAATCCATCTATCAGCCCAGCTCTGGAAAGTGAGTCTCCTGTTTCTGATTGTAGTTGGGCAAAGACCTAAATAAAAATTTATCTTGTCAAAACCTATGGGCTAACTGAAAGCAAATAAAGAAGTTTTATGGCAACCACATAAAGTTAAATAAATAGCGAGAAAGTGCAGTGCCTCCTGCGGACATTTTCTTCCTACGGGACAGGTGGTTCTTTGGGGAGAGCTCATTAACTTTGAAAAAATTACCTTTAATGGGCCACTCATTATCATCATCATCATCAAATGCTCTCTCACCTACTTGTCTAACATTCCAGCATTAATACCTGACTAAAGCCAAGGACTGGGGCTCATAGATTGGTGCTGTTGGAACTACCTAGGATGTAAGGCTCAGTCAGTGCTTCTAAAGGGTAAAATATAGACATTGAAAGCAGCATTGCAAGTAGCAGGGGATCATTTCATATTTATCCCTCTAGAAGGTAAGTTGACCTTCTTGGTGAGAATGGAGTACAGGGGACAATAGGGTAAAGCTATTCCTGTCTGAGCAAGGGACCTGACCTTTGGTTGAGTTAACCTTTCATGTGAGGGATTCCCTCTTCTAAGAAAAGTCTAAAACAATATATTGGGATTGGAATGCTCTTTTCACCAAATTGACTTGAAGTTGAAACTCTGTCTGAACATGGGTAGAATACATTTTTATTTCTAGTTAACAATTGTCTTTGTACCAGACAAAAGACAGCAGCTTGTGATAGAGAAGGCCAATTTTGCTACTAGAACGGATTTGAAAATACCTGCTTTTCTTTTTTAGATTATGGAAAGGGTGGTCTCTTGATACCAAGCTTCACGATCCATTCATAGGAAAGTGTACTCTCTTAAGTGTCAAGGCTTGGAACATGATGTATTTGGCAACCAGCCACTGTCTATCTGATGAAGCTGTGTAGTAAATGTGGGCTTGGGGGAATAGGGAACATTTTGAGAATCATCTCCTGTGGGATCCTCGTGCTGTAGTCTCCTACTTTGGGACATGACATCTTTGTGTTGACAGAATAAAGCTGTTCTTGGATGTTAGCCGATGGTTTTGCAAGCTCTTGGCTCCTTTCCTGCATCCTGTCATTGTGCCCGTCTTTATTAATGGGACTGGGCTTCCTATGTTGGAGGATGGTGGATGTGGTAGTCCTGGGTGATTAGGGCTGCTCTGCCAGGGTATAGTTAGGAGAAGTGAGGAAGAAGGAATGATGATGGAAGTAGTCTGATGTAGCCAATTGGATCAGAATTACTCAGTTGAGGGGGCATCACTATTTCAAGACACCAAAGTCTAACCCTTGGTTCTACACTATAATGCTGGCTGTTTTAGCCTTATGGCAAACCTTTCCTTGGGTCAGTGAGACAAAAATTTGCTCATATGTGGGACAATTTAAATATACAAGTCATAATCTGGACCATAGTATTAGCCTGACCAATTCATATTGAATCTAGCTCACCCACTTTCTACCTTCTTGGTTGGTTCCAAGATATAGTTCAGACTATTGTGGCATCACCTTTGCATAGCCCTTTGCATAAGGAAGACCAGTAGATCAGCTGCTGTTGAGCTTACTCCAACTCATGGTGGCCCCATGTGTGTCAGAGTAGAACTGTGCTCCAGAGCGTTTTCATTGGCTGAGTTTTTGGAAGTAGAGCACTAGACCTTTCTTCTAAGGCACTTCTGGGTGGACTTGACCCTCCAACCTTTTGGTTAGCGGCTGAATGCGTTTACTGTTTTTACCAACCAGCGACTCTGCATAAGGAAGAACACTTGCATCCAAGACACTTTTTCACAGCATGGAGGTCAGAGGTTAAACTGGGAAACAAGTATGTATCTTATGCTCTCACCATGGGTCTAGCAGGTACAAGACAGTGTGGAGCCCCAGAAGAATCCAAAGTCATGGCCCTTGCCCTGAAGGGGCTTCTAATCTCTTAGATGTTGGTAGGCTTTTCAAATGAGGACTCCTACCCAATGCTCTTATAAAATGTCATTACTCTTTCTTTCCATCCCCTGGGTGAAATCTAGGGAGAGTTCAGTCACTTTTCTGGTTACTCTGTGATCCTTTGCTTTCAAAAACACATTTAATTTAGTATTACAAGTTATATTCAACTCTGGCTGCCCATCAGAATTGCCTGGGCAGCTTAAAATGATGCCCACATTGCACCCAGAGCAGTTAAACCTGGGGCCTAGACATCAGGAATTTTAAAAGCTCTCCAGGTGATCCCAATGGACAGCCAGGGTTGAGGACCACTGAAATAAATTGTGCCATTCCAGAGAAATAATAGAAACTCTAGATTGTATTTAAAATGAAAGCTTCTCCTCCTCTGGCCTTGAATTGTTAGTCAGGGAGGAAGGCGTCAGAGCTTCTCCTTCTCACCTTACAAGTCTTTTCCTTCTTGCCAACTCAGTCACCAAAGTTGCTGACTGCTCTGAGGTTGAGGTGAGTGGTGGTGGGGAGGGAGGAGAGGCAATGGCTGGAAGGCTCTAATGTGAGTGGCAGTGGTATCATCTGACTGGGCTTCCTCTGGCTTTGGTGGATATTTAAAGCTGACTCTTTCATGAGTGTGTGTTTGTGCAGTGGTGGGGGTGGGGGTTGGAAGCATTTGTGTGTTCTTCAGAGATTGGCTTCTACCTCTGAGAATCTCTCCTCTGTACTTTCCTTGGTTTTCAGTAGTCTGACTCACACAGAGGGGCTCAGTTCGTGTCCCAGTGTCTCCCCAGCAGGCCATCTTGGGCAGTCTCTTTAAGATGGCAACAGATTGGCTCTCTCTCACTCTTGTGGGCCATCCTCTCCTCTACTTTCTGACCTATTAGCCACCCTTTCCCCTATGGCTTGTCCACACAAGGTTCTGACACCAGCCTCTGGTGCTATACAGACTCTGGGGGACACTGGACAAGCTCTAAAAGGTCTCGTTGAAGTTCATTTCATTAACGAAGCAATACCACTTGGCAGAAAACACAGTGGATGGCAGCCTGCAAGGATATGGGAATTGCAAGCTAGAAGGATGGTGAGCACTGTTATGTGATGGCAAAACATTCGAGCAGGTTGTCATCTCTTAAACCTTGGAAGATGGGAGCCTCTGTGTGGTGCAAACGGTTAACGTTCTCGGATGCTAGAGAGGCCTAGCAATCTACTTCTGAAAAATCAGCTGCTGAAAAGCTTTTGAAGCACAGTTCTGCTCTGACACACAAGAAGTCATCATGTGTAGGAACTGACTTGATGGCAACTGGTTCAGTTTTATACCTTGTAAGGCAGACCACATGTTTGTGGAAACTAGAGAAAAATGTTAAGAATGTTGGTGGTAATGGTGCTTTTTGCTACTTTTAGCAAACTCCTATGGGAGAGATGAATTCAGCCTAGAGCTAGTCAGTCTGCAAGCAGAGATGAAATATGAAATAGAAATATGGCTATGCTAAGGGAAGCACTTTGTACTGCAACCTGCATTCGAATTTGACTGAGAGTCTGGTTATTTGGAGTTCTTGAAAGGTTGAAAAGTTTAACTGCATCTGTATTCCAAAATAAAGTAATCCAAAAAGGTGGCTGCCAAACGACAGCCTTGCTAAGAGTTGAGACTGTGGCTCCAGGTCTTTTCCAAGCAGCTTTCTTTAAGAGTTCTCTGCCACAATGGGAACCAGCCTAGCTGGCTGCAAAATTAGCACCCATTTAAGCATTTTGTTTCAGTTGCCAGTGTGTTGAGTAAGAAGAGAACAGCTAGAACATAGGCCTGTAAGTAAAAGGTCTGGGACTTTAGCCTTAAAAATTGTCTAAGTGAGATCTTTGGCTGTGGTTTTTCAACATGGAAACAAATAGACAAAAAACATACTAAATTTTTGAGGGCATTGTATTGAAAAATACAAAGCCCATGAGCATCGACCTCTGTAGCAATGCCTAGGTTCCTGAGCCTATATTAACAGGAAGAGGGTTGTCAAAGAATGCTGTGTGTATACTCCAGTGCTATTTCAGATGTGGTCAAGAGGAAGATGAGTAAGGAAGAATCCTTCAGAGGGCAAAGCTAGGGCTAATGGACAAGGACATTGTTCTCAGAAGGGGTGGTCTTTTCAAGGAACCAACCTTACTACCAAAGAAGGGAATCTTTGATTTCCTGCTCAGTGGGATATGATTATAGTTGTGGACCAGTGACTTCTGGGTGTTTCTCATTCTCCTCATTTCCAAATGGCAGTTTTTATTGTTGTTATCTTGTTTCTTTTTTTTTTTTTTTTTACCATTTTGACTTTAGGTGAGTAATGGAAGATAACTTTCCTTTTGTATATAGATTACTTGACCATTAAGGTCTCCTCTGGGCCTTATGAGAAGACTGAACACTACTCATTTATCCTGGATTTAAGCTGATTGCAGTTACTGCAGTTACTGCCTTCTTTTATGGGGGGTATGGGTGTGTTCTAAGTATTGTAAGAAGGATGCACATGGCTATTTTGGGGCTAAAGGGTAGACTTCTTTTTTTTTTTCCTTCTTCCCATTTATCTGTTCTCTCCTTTTACCATAGTGATCTAGCCATAGATTTTTAGCTGAGCACATGATTTCCCAGACTAAAGACTACTTTTCCTGGTCTCTCCTATAATGTGGTATAACAATGTCACTTATGTCTGGACAATGGGATATAAAGAGTGTATATCCAGCTTCTATGAAATTCTTAAAATGAGGAATTGTGTCTTTTTTCTTTGCTTTTGACCTTCATATTTGTTGGAACGTGGGTAGTATCACCATGTTGTTCTTGTCAGGTGCTGTCAAATTGTTTTCAATTCATAGAGACCCTGTGTGCAACAGAATGAAGTACTGCCCAGTCCTGCATCATCCTCACAATTGTTGCTGTGCTTGAGCCCGTCATTACAGACACCATGTCAATCCATCTCATTGAGGGTGTGTTAGATTGAGTTCTCTAGAGAAACACAAAAACAAGCAAAGCATATATATATATTTAGAGAGAGAGAAAGAGAGAGAGAGAGAGAAATTTATCTTAGGAAAATGGCTCACAAACGTATAGAAGCCAGCAAGTCCAAAGTCCCTGGAGGAAACGGGCTGGTGGCAGCCTTAGCTTCCGTAAGCGCAGGGGGCCGAGAAATTCAAGGCTGGCAGGCAGTACACTGGTTGTTGACTCCAACGAAAGACGAATCCAAGATCTCCAGGCCGAGCGGTGGGCTGCTCACTCACAGAAGCTTGTAGTCAGCACACCAGGGTTCCAATCCCTCAAAGAATGTCTCTCTTCCCAGGATGTCCCTGGATATCTTGGAAGCAGGCCACACCCCTAGGGAAACTCCCCTTGGGCAGACTGGCCACTCAGAACCCAGTCATCTGATCCCATCATGGGAACAACCACACAGAAACAGCTTAAACCACACAGAATTGTGGTCCAGCCAAGTTGACATACAGCTCCAAGTATCACAGAGGGTCTTCCTCTTTTTTTCTGACCTCCACTTTGCCAAGCTGATGTCCTTCTCCAGGGACTAGTCCTTCCTGATTGTTGTTATGTGCCATTGAGTCGGCCCCAACTCATAGCGACCCCTCCTTGGGTTTCTGAGGCAGTATCACTACAGAAGTAGATTGCCCCATCTTCGTTTCGAGAAGTGGCTGGTGGGTTTGAACCACCAGCCTTCTGGTTAGCAGTCATGTGCCTTAGGCACTGTGCTACCAGAGCGCCTTCTCTCCTGATAGCATGACCAAAGTACGAGAGACAAAGTCTGCCCATTCTTGCTTCTAAGGAGCATTCCAGCTGTACTTCCTCCAAGACAGATTTGTTCAGTCTTCAAGCAGTCCATGGTACATTCAATATTCTTTGCCAACACCACAATTCAAATGCCTCAGTTCTACAGTCTTCCTTATTCATTTTACTGCTCTCATTGCATATGAAGCTATTGAAAATACTATGGCTTGGCTAAGGCACACCTTAGTCTTCAAAGTGATATCTTTGCTCTTTAACACTTTAAAGAGCTCTTTTGCAGCAGACTTGCCCAATGCAATATGTCATTTGATTTCTTGATTGCTGCTTCCATGGGCACTGAGTGTGGATCCAAGTAAAAGGAAATCCTTGACAACTTCAATATTTTCTTCATTTATGATGAAGTTGCTTGTTGGACCAGTTGTAAGGGATTTTGATTTCTTTATGCTCAGGAGTAATCCATACTGAAGTCTGTAGTCTTTGATCTTCATCAGTTAGTGTTTCAAGTTTTTTCCACTTTCAGCAAGCAAGGTTGTGTCATCTCCATATCACATTTATCACCACAGCAGCTTTGAGTCACCAGTCTAGATTTTCACATTTTCAGAATATACTGTTGTTTTGTGTTTGCTGTCAGTTGATCCAACCCTATGAAGGGTGTAGAGACAGAAAGAAAATCCAATTCCTAGCTTCTTCAATTTAGACATTTTATATACTGAAGACAAGGTTTGTGAAACTGTAAGACATTTTCTTTACAAGTCTTGCATATGTTGTGTAACATCTTTCTTTGGAAAGTTGGGATAGCTGGCACCTATTTTTCCATGCCCCTGAGTAAAGTGAGGCAGAAAGAAAACTATTGTAACATCATGTTATAATCATATAAGGCAGTTTATACAGTCCAGGGGGTACATATTGATTACTCCAAGACAAGCAAGGGAATCCCATTACCCTTGTTAGTGGTTGGGATTGGAACTTGCTTGTGGAGCAACTCTGGCCAATGAGTTGTGAGGAGAAATCTTCTAGGAGCTGGGGTTGCTTCTAGAAAAATTTTCGTGGTTATTAAGAAAGGAACCTGAGAGAAAGATGGTCTCCCTTCTGACATGTTGTGTGAGCTTGTGTTGCTAAAAACATCTACAGTCATCTTGTCACTATGAAGGGTCAGGCCCGATGTTTATTTTTGTTTGCTTTCCTGCCTTCTTTTGGAGGAATTATTATTATTATTATTATTTACCATTAATTTCTTTCCTCTATCAGTTTATTTTTTTAAAAAATTATTTTACATTTTGTTTTACTAATCTTTTAGTAGTTATCCTGTAATGTAAGCATACATCCTTGATTTATGGAAGTCTATCATAAGGTTGCATAGTGCCTGAGGTATTTGACTGCTAACCAGAAGACTGACAGTTCAATCCCACCAGCCACTCCTTGGAAGGAAGATTGGGCAATCTACTTTTGTAGTGCTATCACCTCAGAAACCCAAGGAGGGGTCACAATAAGTCAGATCCGACTCCACGGCAGTGAGTATGGTTTTTTGGTTTTATCATAATATTGCAGGTTGGGTTCCCCATAAGACAGACTCTGAGATGGAGTTTAGTGTACAGAAAGTGTATTAGTGGGTGCTTTTGGGGTTAACCACAATGGAAGGGAAGAAAAGGAAGCAGGTTTGGCAGAGGGAGAAGTTGGGCTGCAATGCAATTATAACAAAGACTCAGGGGACCTCTGAGCTGAGATGGTTCTCCAGAGCTACCCTGAGTTTGGGTGAGAGGACCAGGCCGTTATATCCACGTGTCAACAAGTCATTGGCTGAGGGGTGCCCTGAGAGTAGATCATTAAATCTTGAAGGGGGGATCTGGCTGGGGCAGAGTAGATTCCACTGCATGTAAATCAATACCTTTATCCCTTCCCAGGCAATGCAAGGACCATAGAACACTTTAACTGCATTTGATCCTTACTGCATTTGTGTTATTGTCATTTATATTTATTTGGTGTACATTAAATTCCATAAGATATTATTAAGATTTTCTCTTTATCTTTGGGGTTTAGCAGTTAGACTCTGATGTGAACGGTGTGGTTTTCTTTGTATTTATCTGGCTTGTGATGTGTGAATCTTTAAATGTATATTAGTTCTTTAAATATTATTTATTGCCCACTGTCTCTTTCGTCTTTCTCTGGCATTCTAATTACACATATCTGAGACCTTTTGATATTGGCCCACATACATTCATGTTCTTAGCTGAAGTCTGCTCTGTTTATGTGTGGTTTGGGTGTCAGACAGAGATTTGGGCAGAGTTTCAATCATTCTGGCTTTCTCTTTTCTGTGATCTCTCATTCACTTTCCAGTGGCTGTGGTGACCTCAAACTCTGACTTCTGTGTTTTTCAAGCTGGTAAGGTTGTGGATTTTCTGTTGGAGTTCTTTTGGATTTACTTTGTACAGCACTGTCTTTGGCCCTCCCTCAGGCTAAGTGCCATAAAAATGAGTGCTCATCTTGTGATGTTCTTTTTCCCAACTCTCTACACTCTTTCATTTTGGTTCACTCTCCAGGGCCTTCATTTATTTTTATTTTTTAAATTTTGCCCAGAGTTCATAACTGCAGTCTGTGACAGATTTGGGTGTAGCAGAAGGTGCTTCATTGTATTGGAGGTGGAAAGCCAGTTGTTTTCTCTTAACTTGTCATTGAGTTGGTTCTGACTCGTGGCAATCCCACGTGCTACAGACTAGAACTGCTCCCTGGGTTTTCTTGGCTGTAATCTTTATGGAAGCAGATTGCCAGGCATTTCTTCTGTGGTGCTGCTGGGTGAATTTGAATAACCAACTTTTTTTTTTTTTTTAAATTGTGCTTTAGGTGCAAATTTACAGAGCAGAATTTGTTTTACATTCAACAGTTCGTGTACATTTGGTTTCACTCCCCAATTACCACCCCAACCCTAACTTGCTCTCCTCCTCTCCTTTCCCAGTGACACCCCCACCCTTGTACCCTTCTTAGCTCTCATTCCTGTTTGTGCAGTTTTTTTTCCTCCGTGTGAATGTTGCCCCTCTGTCGCCCCATGGCCGATTGCTGTAAGGAATGTATCTCTGTAGAATAAGAGGGTGTATTGCCCCGGGTTGGGTGATCTGCATGTAAGTCTTACTACTGTTGGGTTGAGAGCCAGCCCTTGGGAGTGAGTTTTATCCCAGGCCCAAAGTGTATCCCAGGGCCATAGTCTTGGGGGTCCTACCAGACTCCATCTGACCAGTAATTCTGGTCATTATTGTGCTTTTGAATTTTGTTCCACAGTTTTCCTCCCACTCTATCCAGGATCTCCAGTTTTGATCCCTTCCCGAGTGGTTGGTATTGGCAGCCAGGCACCATCTAGTTCTTCTGGTTTCAAGGTCTATCATATCCTAGGCTGATTGTTTCCAAATGCCCTTTGTTTTTTTCACTCTTCTTTGCTTCTGATGAAAGGAGACCATTAGCTGCATCTTAATGTCTGCCTGAAGGCTTTTAAGGCCCTAGACACTCCTCACCAAAGCAGGTTGTGAAATGAGATTTTTATGTATTATGTTGTGCCAATTGAGCCCGGTGTCCCCCAGTACTATGGTCCTGGGTTGGCATATCCAGTAGTTCTCTCTCCCAAGGTGTCTGGCTATCTATGAGGGATTGCTCCATGTCTGTCTTCTGTTGCTTCTGTAATGATTGCAGTTATTTTGTATCACTAGTATCCATGTAAGATTATCCTCAGCTGAATCTATCACTGGTCTAGAATATATTCCTGTTCACTGAACCCCATCTGATCTTCTCAGTTGTCTATGTATTTATCTATATAGCCTGGTGTTTGGTGTTAGTGGTAATGCAGTATTATGGATATACTGGTATTAGCCTCTGTTGTCTATATCTTATGTGAACCACCAACCTTTAGGTTAGTAACAAAACCAAAACAAAGCAAACCAAACTCACTGCTTTTGAGTTGATTCTGACTCATAGTGAGCTCTGTTGGGTTTCCAAGGCTGTAAATCTTTATGGAAGCAGACTGTCTCATCTTTCTTCCATAGAGCAGCTGGTGGTTTCAAACCACCAACCTTTTTGGTTAGCAGCCTAATGCCTTAACCACTTTACCACCAGAGCACCTTTTCTGGATAGTAGTTGAGCACAAATCAATTGTGCCACTCAAGTACTTTGTTTTCTCTTGTTGTGCCATCAATTGTGCCATCAAGTCAGGCCCAATTTGTAGCGACCCCTCCTTGAGTTTCTGAGGCAGTATGGAAGTAGATTGCCCCATCTTCCTTCCGATGTTTTCTCTTAGTACTTTGAAAATATCATTCCATTGTCCTCCAACTTCTGTTATTTCTGCTGAACATTCAGCTGTCAGTCTTGATGTATTGAAGGGAATGGGTCTTTTTCTTCTGTTTTCTTTTGGAATTTTTCCTTTTTTCTTTAATTTTCAAAAGTTTTACTAGGTTTGCCAATATGTAGGATTTTCTTTTTTCCCTCTCTTTTCTTTTAGTGGTAGTAATTCTAATTTACAGCACTTCTTGAATCTGTGGCTTGCTTTCTTCTGCCAGGTTTGAAAAATTCTTAGGGATAAGCTTTCATAATATTGCTTCTGCTCATTTTCTCACTCTTCTACTTCAATTAATATGTATGTTAAATATTTTCATCATGTCTGTGTGCCTTTTTTTTTTGCCTTTTACTTTCTATCTTTTTTTCCCTCTCTGTGCTTCATCTGGATATTTTTTTATGACCAAGCTTCCAGTTAACTACCTCTCTTTTCAGTCCTATTATACTCAACTCTTAAATTTTAAATTCTAGTTATTGTATTTTGTAGTTCTAGAATTTATATTTGTTTCTTTCTTTTAAGTTTACAATTCTTTGTTGAGCCTTTCAGTCTTACCATCTAATGTCCTGAACAAATTTATCTCAAATACAAAATACATTTTTCAATCTCCTTGAAGGTTTCAGAGAGCTACCAAGCGTGGGGACTAGGAGGGCCAAGTTCCTGGAGAGCAGTACAGAGAAGTGAGTTCAATATTCAACACTGCTTATGATTATTTATGATTATTTCATATTTATTTGGACTAAAATACATGGATTTTCTGGGAGTCTGTTACTGTTGTATGCTTTTTTTCTCTTGGGTTTTGGTCCTTTGGTCTCATCTCCAAGCATGAGGTACTCTATGTGGTTACATTATTTTAGACAGAATCTGTTTTGTGTCTGTGAGGAAGTTGTTATGGGGACAGGTCACCTTGATCAACTTTGGCTTCAGTCTTTGGGATGGCTGCTCTATTTTGTTCCATCATTATGCGGAAGGTGTAGCCACGTAGGAGTCCCAATTAAAAGTCTCATGTGTTTACCAAGTCCTTCTCTTTGGTTATCTCTGAACTGCAGTGTTTGCCTACCCCACCCCTCATCCTGCCAAAGAATGCCAGATGTTCTTCTTAGTCTTCCATCTACCACTTTCTGCTTAACTTCTTAGCCTTTCAGATGCTACTTTGAAACCTGTAAGTGTCTAGAAGGCAAAAGCAGTGTTGAATTTTGAACTAACTTCTCTGTACTGCTCTCCAGGAACTTGGCCTTCCCAGTCCTCACTGGCTTAGTAGCTCTCTGAAACCTTCAAAGAGATTGAAAAATGTGTTTTGTCCAAATGTCCCAGTTGTTCTCAGTAGGAAGATGAATCTTCAATAAGAATTACTACCATTGCCAGAAGCAAGAATCTCTAGTTTTTTTCTCATCAAGGACTCAGGATATCTTGAGGGCTAGTATTAACTTGGAGCATCTGGTTATGGGGAAAAAATGTATTGAATTTCAAGGATAATTATGAGAGAAAAGAGACTCTAAAGGGCATGACAAATATCTCTTAAATTCCTACAAATAGTATCAATACTTCAATTTGTCAGAATATGCAGCTGCTTTATATTATTCCATTGTCAGCAAACAATTGTTGTTTTCAGGTGATGCTTCATAGTATGGGGAGTGCTCCAGAATCTTTCTACTGAATGCAAAAGGGGACCAGCCTCACTGCAGGGCTATTGTGTGGGAAGAACAAAGTAGCTATCAGGTTAACAATTTACCCCAGAGCCGTGGGATCCAGGTAGGGGGAGGGAGATGAGGCCCCACTCCAAGGGGCTGGAAGTGGGAGGAGAGCTGGGGATGAGACAGAGCTGTGGGATCTAGGTAAGGGGAGGGTAGAGAGGATTTGAACAGCTAAGGGAGACAAACTTGTCTGCAGTTTGTCATACTGTACTGACTTTCGTGTTGCTGTGAGCCTTGAGGCTCTGCCACTGCTGTTACAACCACCACCAGGGTTGCACATCATGCCCAGGTTTCAACATAGCTTACAGACTGAGACACACTAGGAAGAAGGAAGAGGCCATCCACTTCTCAAAGAATTGGCTGGGGAAAACTTTATGAATAGCAGAGAAACACTGTCTGATACATCACTAGGCACCTTTATGAATGGCCCGGAAACATTGTCCAATACAGTGCAGGAAGACGAGCCCTTAGGTCGGAAGGCACTCAAAATGCGATGGGAAAGAGCTGCCTCCTCAGAGTAGAACAAACCTTAATGATATGGATAAAATAAAGCTCTCCAGACCTCCATTTGCTGATGTGGCATGACTCAACTTGAAGAGAAACAGCTACAAACATCCATTAATAATAGGAACATGGAATGTATGAAGTATGAATCCAGGAAAACTGGAAATTGTCAAAAATGAAATGGAACACATAAAGATTGATATCCTAGGCATTAGTGAGCTGAAATGGACCAGTTTTGGCCATTTTTAATCAGACAACCATATGATCTACTATGATGGGAATGAAAACTTGAAGAGGAATGGTGTGGTGATGATTCACCAAGGATGTTTCAAGATCTGTCCTGAAGTACAGTACTGTCAGTAATAGAAAAATATCCATACACCTATAAGGAAGACCAGTTAATACTACTATCATTCAAATTTACACACCAACCACCAAAGCCAAAGATAAAGAAATTGAAGATTTTTATCAACTTCTGCAATTTGAAATTGACCAAATGTGCAATCAAGATGTGCTAATTTTCACTGGTGATTGGAATGCAAAAGTTGGAAACAAAGAAGAGTCACTGGTAGTTGGAAAACTGGCCTTGGTGAAAAAAATGACACTGGAGATTGCATGACAGAATTTTGCAAGACCAATGACTTATTCATTGCAAATATCCTTTTTCAACAAGACAAACGGTGGCTATACTCATGGACTTTGCCAGATGGAGTACACAGGAATCAGATTGACTACATCTGTGGCAAGAGGTTATGGAAAAGCTCAATATCTTCAGCCAAAACAAGTCCAGGAGTTGATTGTGGAACAGACTATCAACTGCTCATATGCAAGTTCAACTTGAAGTTGAAGACAATTAAAACAAGCCCATGAGAGCCAAATTATGACCTTGAATATATCCCCGTGAATTTAGAAACCATTTAAAGAATAGATTTGATGTATTGAACACCAATGACCAAAAAACTGGAAGAATTGTGGGATGACATCAAGAACATCATCCATGAAGAAAGCAAGAGGTCATTAAAAAGACAAGAAAGGAAGAAAAAACAAACATGGATGTCAGAAGAGACTTCGAAACTTGCCCTTGAGCAAAGAGTAGCTAAAGCAAATGGAAGAAATGACAAGATAAAAGAGTTGAACAGAAGATTTCAAAGAGCAGCTTGAACAGACAAAGCCAATTACTATAATGAAATGTGCAAAGACCTGGAGTTAGAAAACCAAAAGGGAAGAACATGCTCAGCATTTCTCAAGCTGAAAGAACTGAGGAAAAAATTTAAGCCTCGAGTTGCAATGTTGAAAGATTCTATGGGCAAAATGCTGAATGATGCAGGAAGCATCAGAAGAAAATGGAAGGAATACACAGAGTCACTGTACCAAAAAGACCTGGTCAATGTTCATCCATTTCAGGAGATGGCATATGATCAAGAACCAATGGTATTGAAGGAAGAAGTCGAAGCTGCACTGAAGGAATTGATGAAGAACAAGGCTCCAGGGATTGACAGAATACCCATTAAGCTGTTTCAACAAGTGGATGTCCTGCTGGAGGCACTCAATGAGCTATGCCAAGAGCTTTGGAAGACAGCTACCTGGCCAGCTGACTGGAAGAGATCCATATTTGTACCCATTCCAAAGAAAGGTGATCCTACAAAATGTGGAAATTATCAAACAATATCATTAATATCACACACAAGTAAAATCTTAACTGAAAAAACCAAAACCAAACTCACTGTCATCAAGTCAGATCCGACTCATAGTGACTCTTCCTTGGCTTTTTGCGATGGTATCACTACGGAAGTAGATTGCCCAACCGTTCATCTGAAGAGTGGCTAGTGGGTTTGAACCGCCAGTCTTAGTCACTGTGCCACCAGAGGTCAATTGTTACAGTGGTATATTGACAGAAAACTTTCAGAGGTGCAAGCTGGGTTGAGAAGAGGACGTGGAACAAAGGCTGTGATTGCTGATGTCAGATGGATCTTGGCTCAAAGCAAAGAACACTAGAAAGATGTTTACTTGTGTTTTATT
Organism: Orycteropus afer afer; assembly: GCF_000298275.1. Lineage (NCBI taxonomy): Eukaryota > Metazoa > Chordata > Mammalia > Tubulidentata > Orycteropodidae > Orycteropus > Orycteropus afer. Next base: position 1,370,944 of record NW_006921652.1, read on the forward strand.
GACTATGCAAAAGCATTTGATAGTGTGGATCATAACAAATTGTGGATAACATTGAGAAGAATGAGAATTCCAGGACATTTAGTTGTACTCATGAGGAACCTGTACATAGACCAGGAAGCTGTCATTCAAACAGAACAAGGGGATGCGGCATGGTTTAAAATCAAGAAGAGAGTGTGTCAGGGTTGTATCCTTTCACCATACTTATTCAATATATATGCTGAACCAATCTGAGAAGCTGGACTATATGAAGAAGAATGTGGCATCAAGATTGGAGGAAGAATCATTAACCTGTAATACACTGACAACACAATTTTGCTTGCTGAAAGTGAGGATGACTTGAAGCACTTACTAATCAAGATTGAAGAATACAGTCTGCAGTATGGATTACATCTCAATATAAAGAAAACAAAAGTTATCACAATGGACCTATAAACAGCATCATGATGAATGGAGAGAAGATTGAATTTGTCAAAGACTTTACAATCGATGCCAATGGAAGCTGTTGTTGTTGTTATGTGCCGTTGGGTCAGACCTGACTCATAGCGACCCCCCTTGGGTTTCCGAGGTGGTACCACTAAAGACATAGATTGCCCCATCTTCCTTCCGAGGAGTGGCTGGTGGGTTTGAATTGCCAGCCTTCTGGTTAGCAGTCAAGTGCCTTAGGCACTATGCTACCAGAGCGCCTCCAATGGAAGCAGCAGTCAGGATTCAGATGACATATAGCACTGGGCAAATTGGCTGCAAAGGACCTCTTTCAAGTGCTGAAGAGTCCTCTCCTTGAGGACTAAGGTGCACCTGACACAAGCCATGGTATTTTCAATCGCCTCATATGCATGTGAGAGCTGGACAATGAATAAGGAAGACTGAAGAAGAATTGATGCTTTTGAGTTGTGGTGCTGGCGAAGAATGCTGAAAGTGTCATGGACTGCTAAAAGAACTAACAGATCTGTCCTGGATGAGGTGCAGCAGGAATGCTCCTTGGAACCAAGAATGGCCAGACTTTGTCTCACCTACTTTGGACATGTTATCAGAAGGGACCATTCCCTGGAGAAGGATGTCATGCTTGGTAGGGTGAAGGGTCAATGAGAGAGGTGAAGGGCCTCAACAGGATGGATTGACACAGTGGCTGCGACGATGGGCTCAAGTACAGTGGGGATCGTGGAGCTGGCATTGAACCAGGTGGTGTTTTGTTCTGCTGTGCATGGGGTTGCTGTGAGTCAGAGACAACTTGACGGCACCTAACAACAACATTGCCACAACTGCACAGCTGTATCTAAGCTGAGATGATGACTCAGGGCAGAATGAATCTCCTCCAACTGCTGAGTTACTTAAAGGTAGTTGGTTTGAGTGAGTATTGGTTGTGTTCATGGGAGAGGAAAGGGTAGTTGGAATCATCTTCCCAGCTCAAGTGTCATCATCCTAAAAGGAAGGCACGAGGCTCAGCAATCATGGCAGAGGCTATATCTTTTTCTCTCTATTTCACTGTCATCTGTTGTCTGCTCATTTTATTCATTCATAACTCCAACTTCCCTAATATTGGCTGCAGCTATCTGATATTTCATTACCCTTTTATTCTTGCACCTCTGTTATTGTTGTTAGGTGCCATAGAGTCATCTCCAGCTCATAGGGATCCTATGCACAGCGGAACGAAACAGTCCAGTCTCGCACCAGCTCCACCATCATTGCTATACTTGAGCCCATGGTCACAGCCACTGTGTCAGTCCATATTGTTGAGGGCCTTCCCTTCTTTCTTTGACCCTCTACCTTACCAAGCATGACATCCTTCTCCAGGGAATGGTCCCTTCTGTTAACATGGCTAAAGTAGGTGAGATGAAGTCTGGCCATTCTCACTTCCAAGGAGAAATCTGGCTGCACCTCATCCAGAACAGATTTGTTAGACCTTTTAGCAGTCCATAGTACTTTCAGCATTCTTTGCCAGCACCACAACTCAAAAGCATCAATTCTTCTTTGGTCTTCCTTATTCATTGTCCAGCTCTCAGATGCATGTAAGGCAATTGAAAATACCATGGCTTGTGTTAGCCACACCTTACTCCTCAAGGAGACATCTTAGTTCCTTAGCATTTGAAAGAGGTCCTTTGCAGCTGATTTGCCTAGTGCTATATACATCATCTGATATCTTGACTGCTGCTTCCATTGGCGTCGATTGTAGAACCCAGCAATGTGAAGTCTTTGACAACTTCAATCTTTTCTCCGTTTTATCATGTTGCTGCTTATAGGTCCCATTGTGAGGATTTTTGTTGTCTTTTTATAGAGATGTAATCCTTACTGCAGACTGTATTCTTCAATCTTCATCAGTAAGTGCTTCAAGTCATCCTCACTTTCAGCAAGCAAAGTTGTGTCATCAGCATATTGCAGGTTGTTAATGATTCTTCCTTCAATCTTGATGCCACGTTCTTCTTCATATAGTACAGATTCTCGGATTATTTGTTCAACATATATATTGAATAAGTATGGTGAAATGATACAACCCTGACACACTCTCTTCTTGAGAACAAGGGGACCATGCCATGGTCCTCACGAGTACAACTAAGTGTCCTGGAATTCCCATTCTTCTCAATGTTATCCACAATTTGTTATGATCCACACAATCAAATGCTTTTGCATAATCAATAAAACACACTAAACACCTTTCTTTGCTTTGAGCCAAGATCCATCTGACATCAGCAAGGATATCCCGTGTTCCACGTCCTCTTCTGAATCCAGCTTGCACTTCTGGAAGTTCTCTGTCAATATACTGCTGCAATCACCTTTGAATTATCTTCAGTAAGATTTTACTTACATGCATATTAATGATATTTTTCAATAATTTCCACATTCTGTGGGATCGCCTTTCTTTGGAATAGGTATAAATATTGATTTCTTCCAGTCAGTTGGCCAGGTAGCTATCTTCCAAATCTCTTGGTATAACCAAGTGAGTGCCTTCAGTGGGGCATCTGTTTGTTGAAATATCTCAATGGGTATTCAATCAATTCCCAGAACCTTGTTCTTCACCAGTTCCTTCAGTGCATCTTTGATTTCTTCCTTCAATACAATTGGTTCTCAATCATATGCCACCTCCTAAAATGAATGAAGATTGACCAGTTCTTTTTGGTACAGTGACTCTGTGCATTCCTTCCATCTTCTTTTGATGCTTCCTGCATCATTCAGTATTTTGCCCATAGAATCTTTCAATATTGCAACTCAAGGCTTAAATTTTTTCCTCGGTTCTTTCAGCTTGAGAAATGCTGAGTATGTTCTTCCCTTTTGGTTTTCTAACTCCAGGTCTTTGCACATTTCATTATAATGATTGGCTTTGTCTGTTTAAATTGCTCTTTGAAATCTTCTATTCAACTCTTTTATCTTGTCATTTCTTCCATTTGCTTTAGCTGTTCTCCAGTCAAGGGCAAGTTTCAGAGTCTCTTCTGACATCCGATTTGGTCTTTTCTTTTTTTCTCATATTTTTAATGACCTCTTGCTTTCTTCATGGATGATGGTCTTGATGCCATCCCACAATTCTTCTGGTTTTTGGTCATTGGTGTTCAATGCATCCAATATATTCTTTAAATGGTCTCTAAATCCAGGGGGATATATTCAAAGTCATATTTTCACTCTTGTGGACTTGTTTTAATTGTCTTCAACTTCAAGTTGAATTTACATATGAGCAGTTGATGGTCTGTTCCACAGTCAGCTCCTGGCCTTGTTTTGGCTGAAGATATTGAGCTTTTCCATCACCTCTTGCCACAGAGGTAGGCATTCTGATTCCTATGTATTCCATCTGGTGAAGTCCATGTGTGTAGCCACCATTTGTTTTGTTGAAAAAAGGTATTTGCAATGAATAAATTGTTGGTCTTGCAAAATTCTATCATGCAATCTGCAGTTTTATTTCTGTCATCAAGGCCAAATTTTCCAAGTACCAGTAATTCTTCTTTGTTTCCAACTTTTGCATTCCCATCATAAGTGATAATTAACACATCTTGATTGCACGTTCAGTCAATTTCAGATTGCAGAAGTTGATAAAAATCTTCAATTTCTTCATCTTTGGCTTTAGTGGTTGGTGTATAAATTTGATTAATAGTCATATTAACTGGTCTTCTTTGTAGGCGTATGGATATTATCCTATCACTGACAGCATTGTACTTTAGGACAGATCTTGAAACATCCTTTGTGATGATGAATGCCACACCATTCCTCTTCAAATTGTCATTCCTGGCATAGTTGATCTCATCGTTGTCTGATTTAAAATGGCCAAAACTGATCCATTTCAGCTCACTAATGCCTAGGATATCAATCTTCATGTGTTCCATTTCATTTTTGGCAACTTCTAATTTTCCTAGATTCATACTTCGTACATTCCATGTTCCTATTATTAATGGATGTTTGTGGCTGTTTCTCCTCAATTTGAGTCATGCCATGTCAGAAATTGCGGTCTCAAAAGGTTTACTTTAACCATACAGTAAGGTTGGTTATATTCTGATGATGCAGCCCTTTCTCAGTCATATTTTGAGTGCCTTCTGACCTAAGGGGCTCATCTTCCTGCACTATATTGGACAATGTTTCCAGGCTATTCATAACGTTGCTTAGTGATGTATCCAACAGTGTTTCTCTGTTATTCATAAAGTTTTCCCTGGCCAGTTCTTTGAGAAGTGGATGGCCTCTTCCTTCTTCCTAGCGTGTCTCAGTCTGTATGCTATGTGGAAACCTGTGTACCATGTGCAACCCTGGTGGCTGTTGAAACACTGGTGGCACAGCTTCAAGGCTCACAGCACCACACAAGCCACCATAGTATGACAAACTGACAGACAAGTTTGTCTCCCTTAGCTGTTCAGAACCTCTCCACCCTCCCTGTACCTAGATCCCTGCCCCAGCTCTGCACTAGTGTCCCCCAGCTTCTCTTTCCCCCGTTTTTCTGCCTATTGGGGGTGGAGTCTGTGTCCCTCCCCTTACTTGGATCCCTGCTGCTGCTCGCTCCTGTGTCTCACCTCTGCCTCTCCTTCAACCCAGACCCTCATTCCCTCAGTTCCTGTGGCACAGACCCATGTGTGTAGCTTGGTCAGGCAGAGAGAAGGGAGCAGGTTCTTAGAAATATATATGTGAGCGATAATGAAGTACATAGAATGCTGGTGCTTGGAATGTTTTCACTAGCAGAGGCATAGGGGAAGGCATGGGAGTATAACAAATCTTGTGCTCCCTCTTCCAGCCTATGACTGATAAGCCAGTCATCTTGTGGATTGCATCAGCAGTCTTTATGAACAAAATATAAATGATCTCACCGACAGGTCAATGCCTTCTTCAGCTTCCTGCCCTTCCTCTAACTTAGATAGTGGTTGGCAAAATATCCTTTAAAAAGCTCTTTGGAAAAATTCAAGCTTTGGGAAACTCACAAAACAAACAATTTGATTTCTTTAAGAAACAAATTGCAAGAAGGAAAAATATATTGAAAGAAATCTGGCTATATGCTAAAAGTGAGTGACTGACACAGTAACCCCAAGGGAAAAGAAGACACAGAGAAGTACACAAGAACTGTAGACCACAAAGATAAACACTTTTACATACACAATGCTGATAATAAGTAATAGCAAACATTAATCTATGAGTAGATACATAGGTAGACAGGTGAAATGATCAGGAAAAGAAAAAGAATCCCTTACAGTCAACAATGACTTTAAAACAAAGGTGAGGGGGCAGGGAAACAGAATAACCAGACTGGGTATAATGAGAATGTTCACACATTGTGAGGGACGTAACCAATGTCACTGAACAACTTGTGTAGAAATTGTTGAATGGGAACCTAAACTGCTGTGTAAATCTTCCCCCAAAATACAATGAAATATTATTTAAAAATATATATATTGAAGGGAACCTATAAATTAATAAAAGCTTAAGGAATAAACCAACAAATTGAAATGAATAGACATTATTTGGATCCTTATTAAAAATTATATACTGTAAAAGAAGTATGACATTTATGAGATAGAGATTTGAACATAGACTGCATATTTGATATTAGCTAATTATTATCAAACTTTTAGATGATAATGGCATTATGACTATGTTAAAAAATAGTCTGTTTTTGAGAAACATATTAAAATATTTATGGATAAAATAAAATAATGTTTGGGATGGGCTTTGAGATATTATGATGAGAGAAGTGGGTATGGATGAAAGAAGATAGTCCATGACTTGATAATTATAGAAGCTAAGTGAAGAGAACATGGGGATTTATTGTATTATTTTGTTCACTTTTGTGCATGTTTGAAAATTTCCATAATGAAAAGATCATGAGACTTCTGTATTCCTGGTCAACTCTCTAGAAAGAGTCCCCCAAATCCTACAATAAATAAATTAATCCTCTCCATTTCACTATGCCTAATATCCCCAAAATGAGGCCTCTAGCATTAGGAATCTTCCAGGACTGAAGAAAGTATCACATATTGTGGGGTGGATTTTCAGTTTCACATAAAATTCATATTGGCTTGAAGCCTGCTCTCTTAGACTTAGTGCTTATAACAGCTCATCCAGGTTATTCTATTATGCATGTGTGGTGCACGTGTATATATATGTGTGGATGTGCATGGCTAATACTCATGTCATGGTTTTAGAAATGGGGTTCCACCACAGGCCACAAGACTGCCTGACTTGTTTGACAGACCACTATTGGTCCTGAATATTTCAAAGAGTAAGTGGATAAAATTGAGTTGGGTAGGATTTCTATGCACATAGCTCATTTTAATGAATTCCCATTGAGTGTGTCAGGTGCTAAGCTGAGTATTTTACCTGCAATATTTCATGAAATCCTCATGATTACTTGATGGGAAGGCACAATCGTTATCCTCACCCTCTTTTTTTTAGATAAAAAAATGGAAGTGTGGAGAGTTTATATAACATCTTCAAGATCACAATACTAGTAAGTAAGATACAGAATCAGCTGGACTTTGAAATCTAGTCCACTTGGCTACAAAGTCTAAACTCTAACATAAATTCCATTTTCTGTGGTACTTCAGTTTATTGCAGATTAAATTAATTTTTGGCCCTTTGAAATATGTATATTTAGGCAAAGGCAAATCAATCAATCAATCAATCAATAAAAGAAAAAGAAAAAAGAAATGTCAAGACTCCAAAGACACCTTTGACTTTGGTAGAAGTGCTGTGGAAACCTGAAGGCTTATGGGATGAGCCAAATGAGGTGGTTGCTGGGAGTGGTTTCTGGGAGTGACCTTCTAGAAACTCTTCTGTAGTCTGCTTCAGAACACATCACAACTGCACTTGGTACATATTATTCTCTTTCTTGGCCACTGAAGGCAGGGATGAGATGAGTTTTCTTGATCCATAGGATTTGGCAATCCTGGTGAGGACCTGAGACCTTGTTTTCTGTAGGTCCTATTACATCGCCATTGGCAGAACACCAGGAGTTGCTCAGTGTCTTGACAAACTGTCAGTACAACACAGTCTTCCTGGGCTTGAGATGGTGGCCAGACTGAGTTCAGGAGGGTAATAGCTCAGTCCTCTGTGGAGGCCTTCAGTGTCTGCTAGGTTAGCTTCACTTTTCCATCTGGTTTGGGTAACTTAAGACCCAGGAAAGACAGATAGGAGCCTTGTAAGGAAAATGAAAGCCAACATGGAGAATAATATAAATCCATCCCATCCTAGGAAAAGGACACTGGTGGCTAATGGTTAAGTGCTTGGCTGCTAATCAAAAAGTTGGTGGTTCGAACACACCAGCTGCCTGTGGAAAAAAGAAGTACTGTGTGCTTCTGTAAAGATTTACATTCTTGCAAACCCTATGTAGCAGTTCCACTCTCTCCTGTAGGGTCTCTATAGGTCAGAATCGACTCAACAGCAACAGGTTTGGTTTTGATTTTTTTATACTAGGAAATTCTTTAGGGCTAATTTTAGAGTGCTGGAAAATTCACTCATTATTTTGAAATATCCCCAAGGGATTGGTAGGCAAGAGAAGCATGAAGCTATGTGACTGTTGCTACAAGATGTGGCTTTCAGTCTGTGAAATGGCAGTCTTCAACAGTGATGTCTATAGGAGGAAATCTGAAACTGAGACTACCTATGCTTGAAATCACTTGGAAAGATGTATCATGCTAGAATGGCAATAGAGTAGACTTAAAAAGGAAGCAGCTATTGAATAGTTCTAGTATTTGAAATCCCTGCCATAAAGTTCTTTGTGTTTGACTCAAGATTACTTGACTGGAGTCAAGCACTGGGGGCACAAGAAAAAAGAACCTTTCTATAGAGGGTTCCAAAGTAGGCTGGATCAGTTAAAGTGGGAGTAGCAGGTAGTGTGTTTATGAAGCCAAGCTTCTCAGGTTGTTTTGGGAGATTCACAGATTCATGTCAGGAGTAGCACTCTCATCAGCTGGTCAAATATACTGCCACTTAAATTGTCTCTAGAAGTGTCTGTGTTTTTTTGATTTACAGGTAATTTGTTGGAGGGTAGCATTAGAGGCTAGGAGCTCTGGTAGCATAGTGCCTAAGGCACTTGACTGCTAACCAGAAGGCTGGTGGTTCAAACCCACCAGCCACTCCTTGGAAGGAAAGGTGGGCATTCTATTTCCGTAGTGACATAACCTTGGAAACCCAAGGAGGGGTCGCTATGAATCGGAGCTAACTGGATGGCACATAACAACAACAACAAGCTTTAGAGGCTTAGGACTGTTGCTGACTCTCTGCTCTTGGCATCCAGGTGTTTGACAGGGTATTTGTTCACAGGTACACTGATCATCTCCCTAAAGAGCCATGATTAAGAGGGCAGTGGGATTTGATCCTCTTTTCTGTTGTGAGGGAGAATGTCTCCTGAAGATTCTTTCAAGAGCATTAAGGTGAAAATTCCAAATACTTCTTTTACAAATCAGGATTCTCTACCAAAGAGTTCTCTTTGCAACAGACACTTTTCCCTTCTCTGGCTTTTGCACTACTAATGTGGTTACTCATAGAAAGATTTGGAGAGCAAATTTCTTCCTTCTCCCCATCTTTTAGTTTTAATTGGATTGTTTCTTTTACCCAGTGACTGGTATGACAGAAATAGCACATGTCATTGAGTTTTAAGTGTAGCAGAGCTTTTTTTATTTTTTTAAAACTTTTTATTGTGATTTGGGTGAAATTTTACCAAGCAGATTGATTTTACAGTCAAGACCTCATGCACATTTTGTTTTGTGAAGTTGTTACATTCCCTGAGTGTAAGAGCTCTCCTCCCACTTCCTGCCTGTGGCTATGCTTTCCCTGTGTCCTTGCCTATGCATCCCGTTTCCCTTTGTTTCTCCCTGTGCAAATGCTGCCCTTAAAATGCACAACTACCCTTCGGATCTCCCAAGGTTGATTGTTCTGAGTGCATTTTCCTGGTGCAGGTGTTCAGCTAGTAGGCCTGTCTATTGTTTGGGTGAGAGTTAAGCTAGGAGAGTGAGATCAATTCTAGGCCCAAGGGGTGATTTGGGGCCATTGTCTCAGGGGTTTCATCATTTCTATCAGACCAGTAAGCCTGGTCTTCCCTCTTCCCTATGATTTTGAGTTTTGTCTCACATTCTTCTCCCACTTAGAGCATTTAAGGAACGTTGTGCATTTCTTCTTTGGTGTGGATTTTCCCATAGCATCGTCTTGATCTCTTGATGGTAATGGCAATTTTCATTGGAAAGGCTCATCTTAAAATGAAATTAGCCAGAGAAAAGATCTAGATGATTGCCAGAACCAATAAATGAAGACTATTTGTTATCTTAAAAATACCTTTCCATGTACAGTAGTGTGTTGTCTTCCTTCTGCTTGCTCCCCAACAGATCCAAAGTAGGTATTTTGTGGGTGAGTGGTCTAATGTTTCAGTAACTCCTGTGGGAGATCCATGGCTTGAGTTTCCATCTCAGCCTCACTTTCTTGTCTTGTGTTATCATTTCTGTTCTTTTCATTATTTCAACCCCCTTCTCCACCTTCTTCATCTTCTCTACCGTCCTCATCAACCAGGATACTATCTTTGGTACTACAACTTTCCAGAGTGTCTTCTGTGAACATGGATAAGATGTTCACAGGTATTACACAGTAAAATAGTATCTTAGCTTAGACTCTCCAGAAACAAATTCTAGAATCAGATTGATATGCAAATGATTTATTAAGGCAGACACCCAGAAGAATGGGTAAGGAAGTGGGGGAAGCAGGCCAGGGAATCAGAAGTTATTCCAGTTACTGTGACTGTATAACAAATTACCTCAAAACTTAGTGGCTCAAAACCACGACACCATTTGTTTTGCTCACAGTCTGCAAGTGGGGCAGGGCCCAGTGTGGACAGCTCTGTTGTGCTCTACGAGGCATCCGCTGGAGTACCTCAGCATCTTGGGGTGGAACCATGTGAAGTCTCACTCACTCATATATTTAGTGGCTGAGCCTGATGTGCCTCATCTGGAGCTGTCAGCTGAAACACCTAACTGTGGGCTCTCCATAGAACACAATATTGAGAGAAAAAAGAGTTGCAAAATGGTATCAGTTTTGGCATGATATAATATATAGAAAATAAAAAAACTCACATTCTACCATGTATTACTTACAGATACATATATAAATAGTAACAGTTTGCAAATATGGAACAGACACACAATAAATTCAAAATAATGATTATATCTGGGGGACAGTAGAGGTTTGAATTTCATCTGTTATATAAAAAATCTGAAGCAAATTAATAAACTGTTAACATTTGTAATATGTGGATAGTAGAACACAGCTATTTGCTATCATTTGCAAATTTCTGCATTCAAACTTTTTGTTTTCCCATAAAGTAAAGGGTTTGGAAAAGAAGGACTTTTTTTTTTTTTTTTTTTTAATGAGAGCATCTTTTAAATTAAAGATGTTTGTATTTGTACTACTTATAAAAGGTCTAGGATTGAGGTGACGACACAATATGGAATGAAGAAAGATGGACAAAATAAGGAAAGATTCTAATGAATTCAGAAATGAATTAGAGGTTAAATTCCATAATGGAGTTGTTTGTAGGACACATATTGTGCAAAATGATTTTTTTTTTAAAGAATATAGAGAAAAAGGACAAAAGTAAAAATGAAGGACAGGATTAGATATGAACACCAGAAGAAAGACTCATGAAATGATGATTAACCATTGTCTACTTGCAGAAGTGACCACTCTCCAAATTGCAAAAAAGTTGTAACCTCATCAGACATAATAGGAAGAAAAGGTTTCCTGAGGCAGAGGAAGACTTGATTGAAGATTGAAAGACTCACAGCAGTCCTGATAAGATTCATTAAAAGGGACCTTCACCTGGACCCTGCTGGGGTCATTTGCACTATCTTGCCCCCAAAACAAACCAAATTTGTTGCTGTCAGGTTGATTCCAATTCATGGAGACCCCATGTGTTATAGAGTAGAACTACCATATAGGATTTTCTTGGCTGTAATCTTTATAGGGAGCTCTGGTGGCATTGTGCCTAACGCATTTGAGTGCTAACGAGAAGGCTGGTGGTTCAGACCCATCAGCCACTCCTTGGAAGGAAGATTGGGCAATCTACTTCCTTAGTGATACTGCCTAAGAAACCCAAGGAGGGATCGCTGTGAGTTGGGATTGACTCAATGGCAGTGAGAGAGAGAGAGAGAGAGAGAGAGAGAGAGAGAGAGACAGAGAGATAGAGAGAGAGAGAGAGGGAGAGAGAGTAACCTTTATGGAAGCAGATCACCAGGTCTTTCTTCTGTGGTGTTGCTGGGTGGGTTTGAACCACCAAACTTTTGAGTTACCCAGAGACTTTTTGATGATGTTGTTAGATGACTTTGAGTTGGCTCCGATTCATAGTGATCTCATGTGACAGAGTAGAACTGTCCTATAGGGTTTTCTAGGCTGTAATTTTTATGTAAGCAGATCTCCAGGTCCATGGAGCCATTGGGTAGGTTCAAACTGCCAAACTTTCAGTTAATAGCCAAGTGCTTAACTATTTGCACCACTAAGGCTAAATAAATAAATGATCTTTAAACATTCAGGCTCAAAAAAACAGACTATAAAGTTACAAAAATCAGGCTGGCCTCAGAGTTCCCCATAGAGATCTAAATGCCCTTGCAGTTTACAGAGTTTTGAAGGTTGGGGGTTTGAGAATGTTGCCACTAAGAATTTTCTTAATTTGGAAAGACAAATCCCATTATTTGCCAAGTTGCTTACAACTTGAAAAATTATTTACATTTTTTTCCCAAGAACTGAGGAATAAAGATTTTGGGAATGAGGAAGCCAAGATATAAAAGATTTAAAATATTTTCTTATTCTGTTTATATTTCACACTCAGGAATCTAATTGTGTTATACATTTTCAAATGGATTTATAACCCAGGGGTGAAGCTAGGGTCTGTAATGTATTCCATAGGTTCTTAATGTTGGTTTTTGCTATTTTTTCAAAATCAGGAAATAAGTTTTTTTTTAATGTACTATTCTTCACCTTATGGTTCAGATGCAATCTCCTGCTTCTTAAACACAACAAAAGCCACTATTTTCTAATCCAAAACAATGACTGCAATATTTAAATGATATGGACATTGGTTGTAGAACTACTAAATCCAGAAAATAATTTTTTCTTCCTGCCACTAAAACTGATTATTATTCATCAATACAGCAGCCTTGCATTGACAAGAAACTTGAGTAATAATTTTCTTCTTAGAATTCATTTTGAGTGACCTCAGTGTATAGGTTTTTTTTTTTTTTTTAAATTATGAAAAATGAATAAGCTTCCAGTGGCAGATCTAATCTGTGACTAAGACCCTCTTTATAACATCTTTTCAGTAGGACTTGTAGGTATTTCTTTGGTTAATTGCACTTAAAATCAGGATATATAATATAATCTTAACTGTGTTAAACTATGCATAAAAGAGAATTTTATTTATTTATTGTTTTACATTCAATGTTACATGTACATTTAGTTTCACTCCCCACTCACCATGTCCAACCCCAACCCAGTCTCCTCCCCTTCCTACCCTGTAACCCTCCCCCTGTGCCCCTCATATTTATGCACTCCCGTTTGTCCTACATTTCCTCAGTTTGAATGTTGCCCCTCTGGTGTCCTGTGGTCTATAGCTTTAAGGGATGTATTACCATAGAGTATGTGGGTGTGTCATCTTAGGTTCAGTGGTCTGCGTATATATCTTGTTAACTATCAGGCTGAAAGCCAGCTCCTGGGGGTGTGTTTAATTCCAGGCACAGAATGTATTCCAGGGCCATAGTATTGGGGGTCTTACCAGATTTCATCCGACCAGTAATTCTGGTCATTATTGAGTTTTTGGATTGTGTTCCATGTTTTTCCTCCCACTCTATCCAGGATCTCCAGATTTGATACTTTCCTAAGTGGTTGGCATTGGTAGCTGGGCACCATCTAGTTCTTCTGGTCTCAAGGGCCATCGTGTCCTAGGGCTGATTGCTTCCAAATGCCCTTGTGTTTTTTTGCATTCTTCTTTGCTTCCGATGCTAGGAGACCATTAGCTGCATTTCAGATGGCCGCTTGAAAACTTTTAAGACCCCAGCTGCTACTCACTAATGTAGGATGTGGAACAAGGCTTTTATGTATTTTGTTGTGCCAATTGAGTCTGATGGCCCCCAGTACTATGGTTTTGAGATGGTAGATCTTTTGGATCTCTCTCCCATAGTGTCTGGGTATCTGTGAGGGATTACTCTGTGTCTGTCTTCTATTGTTTCTGTAAGGATTGCAGGTATTTTGTATCACTGGTGTCTGTGCAAGATTAGTCTCAGCTGAATCTATCCTTGGTCTAGAGTATACTTCTGTTCACTCACCCCCATCTGATCATCTCAGGTGTTTATGTATTCATCTGTAGCCTGGTGTTTGGTGTTAATGGCAATGCAGTATTGTGGACACACTGGTTGCTATTAGCATCTGTCGTCTACTTCTTATGTGCACAATTCAGTGTCCTCCCATTTCCTAATATTATCATGGTGGTCACAGATCCTTTCTTAATATTCCCCTCCCCACCTGAGTCAGTGTGTAAGCCCCAACTAGCCCCAAATTAATCCCTCCTCATTCCGGTAACCTACAAAGTGAGTTCCCTTTCCCAAGCAAACCCTTCTTTTGTCTTTTTTTTTCCATCCCCTACAATCTTTTTTTTATTGTGATTTGGGTGAAGATTTACAGAGCAAATTCACTTTCCATACAGCAGTTCACATACACTTTGTCTCATGTCATTGACCACAGTTTAC
>NW_006921652.1:1388630-1401624 GCF_000298275.1 Orycteropus afer afer
AGGATTATCTTCTGTGTCTGTGTTAATTGGTTTCCCTTTTCTTTGTTGAAGAGGGTCTGTGCAGTCTTTCTGCCTAGTCCACCATCTTGCCGGCCGAGATCTTCTTTAGTCTTTTTACAGTAATGGGCTCATACAGTACTTGTCTTTCTGCAATTGACTACTTCACTAAAAGAGAATTTTAAATAAATAAAACAGTAAATGCAGACACCTTCAGATAGTGAGACTGGAAACGATTTTAATTTTCTTTATATATTTGTATATTTAAACAGTTTCATACAATAGACAATTATTTTAATTATCAGAAATATTGATGCTATTATGAAAATCAATATATACAATCTTTATATATCATATGATACAAATTATGTAAACCTCATCTGAGAAGGGAAACTAAACTATATTTTTGCTGCCTGCTTCCTAGCCTGGCTCTTCTATCATTTATTTGCATGTTAGAAATAAAAATTATTTCCTTTTTTCTTCAGCTTTCCTTTTGTTAAAAGTTTTAACCTGTGGTCTGAGTAAATATTTCCTTCCTACTGACAATGCTCTGGTGGCATAGTGCCTAAGGCATTTGACTGCTAACCAGAAGTTTGGTGGTTCAAACCTACCAGCAACTCCTCAGAAGGAAGGTTGGGCAATCTACTTTCGTAGTGATACCGCCTCAGAAACCCAAGGAGGGGTCACTATAAGTCGGATCCCACTCAACAGTAGTGAGTTTGCTTTTTTTTGGTGACTGACAACATTACTTTATTTTGAAAACATAGTGCTACTAAGATAGTGATATATAGAAAAGATACTTTGTAGTTTTAACTCTTTAAAATTAGTTTATTTAAACTGTAGTCCACCGAAAGAGTCATTAATAAAATACTTTTAATAAAAGTAGCTATTTTAAATAAAATAACTACAATGAAATGAATGTTGTTATTAGGTGCCGTCAGGTCAGCTCTGACTCATAGTGACCCTATGTACAACAGAACAAAACACTGCCCGGTCCTGCACTTGCCTCATGATGCTTGCCATACCTGACCCCATTGCTGCAGCCACTGTGTCAATCCATCTCATTGAGGGCCTTCCCTTTTTTCATTGACCCTCCATTTTACCTAGAATGATATCCTTCTCCAGGGAATGATCCCTTCTGACAGTATGAACAAAGTAGATGAGATGAAGTCTGGCCATTCTCGCTTCCAAGGAGCATTCCAGCTGCACTTCTTCTAGGACAGATTTGTTAGTTCTTTTAGTAGTCCATGGTACTTTCAGTATTTTTTGCCAATATCACATCTCAAAAACATCAAGTCTTCTTTGGTCTTCCTTATTCATTGTCCGGCTCTCACATACATATGAAAAGATTGAAAATACCATGACTTGGGTTAGGTGCACCCTGCTCTTCAAGGAGATATCTTAGTTCTTCAGTGATTGAAAGGGGTCTTTTGCAGCAGATTTGCCCAGTGCAATACGTTGTCTGATATCTTGATTGCTGCTTCCATTGGTGTTGATTGTAGAACCAAGTAATATGAAATCTTTGACAACTTTAATCCTCTATTTATCATGATGCTACTTATTGGTCCAGATGTGAGGACTTTCATTTTCTTTATGTTGAGTTGTAATACATACTTCAGACTATAGTCTTTGAACTTCATCAGTAAGTGCTTCAAGTCATCCTCACAAAATTAGTACTTTTATTTAAAATTATTACAATGAAACAGAAAACCTGAATTTTGGATTTGATGTTCTAAAGTACAGAGTTTTAGCAAAGAAAGAGCTTTTAAGTTGACTTTAAGTCAACTTAATTTATTTGCTGGATGAAAGAACTGAGGCTCAGAGAAGTGAAGTGAGTAACTCTGGGTTTCATGTTAATTTACAGTAGAAATTGGGGTTCCAAATTTCTTGCCCAGTGATTTATTTCTCTATCTTTGAGAGGTGATAAAGAGGAGTGTGATATATTTATGTACCCATCTTCTTAAATAAAAACATAACCATTCCTGATTTAACAATTTTCTGCAGCCCTTTTTGTATTCCTGCGCCATAGCTCCATGACTAAAACTGCTTGGTGACCATCTTGAATGTTGTTGTTGTTGTTAAGTGCCATGGAGTCCAGGAGAGGCCTCGGGGACCTCAGGAGCAGCAGGATATCCAGGTAAAAGGAAGTACAAAGTTCCGAAGGCTTTCCTCCTTGCTCAGACTCTAGAGTTCATGGGAGGGAAATCTATGGAGGGTTCATTGAAAATTGAACAGCTTCTAGAACTAAACTAGCGAAATAGACATAGCTTCTTTTTATATATTTTTGAGATTAAAATCAGTGGAACATTTACTTCAAACTGTGTTTTGATATTACTGAACCCACTATGCTTGCAAAATAACAAAATCTCTATCAAATAGTCTAACACTAGATTCCAGAGTCTAGAAGATAAGAAAGAGAACAGTAATGAGGAAAGTGATCTTATAGGCACGACGGTGGTGTGAAGTGGTGCTAATAATTACTTCAGTGTAGTGGGCAGGCATCCAAGGGTATTCTGGGAAGGTCTTACTTTCCAAGGCACATTTTAGTCAGCATAGCAAATTCTTTTGAGATATCTTTGAGGTTGGCCTTTGATGATAAGTTCTGAATATGCGACAGCATAATGATATTTATTGGGGATTTGAAGCTCTCCTTTGATATACAAGTGATCAAATTTACCATTTCCACTAGATGGCATTAGAAACTTCTGAAGCCATGAACTAATTACTACTCACCTTTGTTAGGCTATAAATAATACCTATAGCTTTTAAGAGGTAACTGGCAATTGACTATCTTGTGCTTTTAAACTTTGATACCAGATACATGTTTGAGACGTTTGTATCAGACCTTTCTCTCAACAGAAATAGCTACTGGGACTATCAGAGTGTCATTCCACATCTCATATTCAAAGCAAGACTTTTGAGAGCAACATCTATAGCCCTTTACCCCACCACAAGTCAAAACTAAGTAGTACTAGCTTCTCTCATCCTAGTGAAGCAATCAGTTTAGGGAAAACATATTAGGTGAAAAGGGTCAACCAAAACTTTCGTTGTCCCAGCATGTAGAGGATTTTTTTTTTCTTCCTTTTGAATGTGATGCCATGTTTCAAATGAGGAAGGAAAAAAAAAATCTGGAGATTTATGAGCTTCTTCTAGTAGTTGCTATTAAAGAGAAAATGTGTAGGTTTTTAAATAAGTGAAAATTTTAAATAAGTGAAACATGCATCCATGTTTTAGTGTTTCTGAAAAAGTCTTTGCTTCTTTAGGTACTCTGTCTACCTAAACCAAAAAACGGTAGGTTCAGTGAGTGCATGTGTGTGGTGTGTGTATCTTTTTCTTTTTTCCACACGGTGTGCCTCTGTGGCTGCTGCCGCCACTGCCACTGCCCCACCGCTCCTGCCTGCTTCCTAGCCTGGCTTCCATCATTTCTTCCTGTTGATTGGTGTCACCTCGCATGCTTAGAATGTCTGCCTGTCTGTTCAGAGTGTGAACACATTCCTCAGAATGCTGATCCGCTCGTTTCACACCAGTGTCAAAATGACTTATTAAATTCGGCACCTCCTGATACTCGGTGGCTGATGTGTTGCTGTCCAAACAGTAAATGACAATAAGCATATGCAGCTGGTGGGCCTAGCAAACTCATTTAGTTTGATAAAAATGTCACCGCAACATGCTTTAAATCGCTGTCCTTTTCATCATTGCTAATTGCTAGCTATAGACCTTTTTCCTATGCTTAATACAAGTGTTAGATTACTGCTCCTTCCAGCCTGATTAAGAATTAAAAAAAAAAAATGTAGAATTCCTTTTCAGTGGCAGCATTATTTCATCAAGAGATGGATTTTGCTCTTAATTAGCCAACATGCCACTAGGGAAGCTTCAGAGTCATGGGTGTGAAACAGCCTCAAGCAGGAGATCAATCTAAAGGAAAAAAATGGGAACTGGGGAATAATTGGCAGCTCCGGTGAACGTGGGCTGGTTATAACAGTGACAATATGTTCCAGTGGAATATCACAAACCTCTCTCTTCTGTTTCCAACTTGGCACATTTCAAGCTCAACAAAAGCTGAACAATATATCCCATGGTTATTTGTCTATTGTCTCCTATTTTTTCTTGCTGCTTCATTGAGGTTTTATCGTGTGTTGGGCTGACAATCTGGACATGTCCCCTGAAATGGATTAGGGGATTAAGAAGGAATATAAATTCTAAAAATAATAATCCTTTGGTAATTTGGTGCTTATAAACAGATCTTGAACTGATCCATACGCCAGAAACAGGCAAAACTGCATTAATTTTCTAACCTCAAATGTTGATTTAAAACACACACATGCACCTACAAATCCACACGCATACACACCCATAAACTGAACTCAAACTTTTTTCCAAGGATGCTTACTGAGTCAGAGTGAATAAGAACTGACTTTATTTATTTGGTTATATAGGTAAAGTGGAAAGAAACAAAATTCCAACATATAATTTTTCCCAAGTGAATTGATATTTAATTTGTCCAAATTAAATATTTTAATTTTAAAATGTTTAAAGTTAGTGTGTATGGAGTCTGACTCCTGGGACGGGTGAGCTACAGCCAGTCCCTTGGCCACCCATTTGTGTCTCCTCCCAGCAGAAGGCTTTCTCTAGGACTTGGTTTATATAAAATGGGTGAACAAGTGAGGGTAATTAACCCCTCTTCTGGATAGCCTTTCTTTTTAGAGCTTGGTAGCCCTTTTCCATGCCTTTGGTAAACATGGAACATTGATTCTGAATTATTTTCTGTTTTATTTAAGTGCTGGATTATTTTCAATTTTATTTAAGTAGTTGCATATATTTTTCTTAAATTGCCAATGGAAGAAAACATCACAATAATTTTTGTGAAAATTCCAAGTGCTCTCTCCAGTTACTTCCCTATGGTTTTCCTGCTTTGATAACAAATTGGCCAAACTAGATTTTAAAAAATCAGTTGAAGACATGGGTAGTCTACTTTTAAATACAGTTTTGCTTGACTCCAACACTTCATCTAAAGTTAAGAAGTATGTTTTAGTGTCATTTAATTTTCTCTTCTCTTTGTAGCATGCAGTGGTGATACCTTTACCTCTTGTGTGTACAAGAACTAAAATATCTTTTTGGTATTGCCGGGAAGATCTATGGAGGAGGCTCTTTATACTTAAATAGAACAATCAAAATGAATGACAAATTCTCCAAGACTCTGTGGGCAGTTCCAACAGAAGAATCAAAAGCTCTGTGTCCTGACCGATATGAGGAGGCATCATCAACTATAGTAGAGTCCCAGACAACAGGTTTTGGATGCTGTTATGGGTGGATGTCCTGTACTTGGTAGCTGCATGGTGGGTGGCAAAGCCAGGTGCTCTTCTGGTTGACATGCGGGGGCACAGGAATTGAACCCTCCTGGCTATCTAGGTTTTTGGCTTACCAAGCAACTTCCCTAGTCCCAGCTGCAAGTCTACCTTACATGTCAGCACCTTACAGGGTCCATTTTCACATAGGTTTTGAACCAGTTCCTGAAATTTCCAGCTCAGTAAGGGAAATCATGCTTCAGCCATCAAAAATGGGGATTCAGTTTCTCCAACCTTTGACCTTATCATAACTTTAGCTCTAAATTAAAGACTGACAGGAACTTCTTTGGAATTGATTCCTTGACACAAGCTAGAAGATAGTTTTTATTGTTGTTGCTGTTCGGTGCCATCTAGTCAGCTCCGACTTATAGCGACCCTGTGTACAACAGAACGAAACACTGCCCAGTCCTGTGCGAGTCTGACAATCCCTGCTATACCTGAGCCCATCATTGCAGCCACTGTATCAATCCATCTTGTTGAGGGCTTCCCCTTTTTTGCTGACCCTCTACTTTACCAAGCATCTCTTTCTCCTGGGAATGGTTCCTTCTGACAACATGACCAAAGGTGGTGAGATGAAGTCTGGCTATTCTCACTTCCAAGGAGCATTCCAGCTGCACTTCCTCCAGGACAGATTTGTTAGTTCTTCTGGCAGTCCATGGTACTTTCAGCATTCTTTGCCAGCACCACAACTCAAAAATATCGACTCTTCTTCAGTGTTCCTTATTCACTGTGCAGCTTTCATATGGATATGAGGCAACTGAAAATACCATGCCTTGGATTAGGCACACTTTAGTCTTCAAAGATACATCTTTGCTCTTTAGCACTTGAAAAAGGTCTTTTGCAGCAGATTGCCCAGTACAATACATCATCTAATTTCTTGACTGCTGCTTCCATTGGTGTTGATTATGGAACCAAGTAATATGAAATATTTGACCACTTCCATGTTTTCTCCTTTTATCATGATGCTGCTTATTGGTCCAGTTGTGAGGATTTTTGTTTTCTATTTGTTGAGGTGTAATCCATACTGTGGACTGTAGTCTTTAATCCTCATCAGTAAGGGCTTCAAGTCATCTTCACTTTCAGCAAGCAAGGTTGTGTCATCTGCATATCACAGGTTGCTAATGAGTTTTCCTCCAATCCTGATGCTGTGTTCTTCTTTGTATAGTCCAGGTTCTTGGATTATTTGCTCAGCATACAGATTGAATAAGTATGATGAAAGGATACAACCCTGACACATTCTACCACTTCTCTGTCTGTTTGTTGTACTGTGGTGGTTTGCATGTTGCTGTGAGGCTGGAGGCTATGCCATTGGTATTATAAATACCAGCAGGGCCATGCATGGTGGAAAAGTTTCACCTTTCAGGCTAAGACAGACTTGGAAGAAGGAAGGGGCCATCCATTTCTCAAAGTATTGGCCAGTGAAAACCTTACTGCAGGATAAACAAATATATATATATAGTGATTTGGGTGAAAGTTTACAGAGCAAATTCATTTTCCAGACAACAGTTCATACACATTTTACTTCATGACATTGATTGCAATCCCCATAATGTAACAGCTCTCTCCCCACTTCCTCCCTGTGGTTACTTTTTCCCTGTGTCCTTCTTTCATATTCATTCCTGCCCTTTGAGCTATCTCCCTGTGCAAATATTGCCCTTCTGATCTCCCATGGTTGATTGTTCTAAGGAGTGTACTTACCTAGTATAAATGTTCACTTTATATGCCTGTCTATTGTCTGTTGTTTGGCTAGGAGCTCTGGTAGTGTAGTGCCTAAGGCACTTTGACTGCTAACCAGAAGGCTAGTGGTTCAAACCCACCAGCCACTCCTTGGAAGGAAGGTTGGGCAATCTACTTCTGTAGTAATACCACCTCGGAAATCCAAGGAGGGGTCATTATGAGTCAGGTCTGACTTGATGGCACATAACAATAACAACATCACTTCCCCTGGAAGCCAGGAGAGTGAATTCAATTCCAGGCCTGAAGGGTGACTAGGGGCCATACTGTCAGGAGTTTTACCAGTCCCTAGCAGACCGGTAAGTCTAGTCTTTTTTTTTTTTTTTTTTATGATTTTGAGTTTTGTTCCATAGTTTTCTCCCACTCTATCCAGGATTTCCTGCACTGATTCTTTGCTGAGTGGTTGACAGTGGCATCTGGGCACCATCTAGTTCTCCTGGTCTCAGGGTAACTAGGCTGAGGTTTTCATGGTCCATTAGTTCTTTGGACTAATTGTTTCCATGCGTCTTTGTCTTTATTCATTCTTCTTTGCTCCAGACAAGGAGAGACCAATTGTTGCATCTAGATGGCCACTTGCAAGATCTTAAGACCCCAGTCACTACTCACCAAGTAGGATGTAGAAAAATATTTTTGTGTAGTATGTTATGCCAGTTGAGCTTGATGTCCCCCATGACCATGGTCCTGAGGCCACAGGTCCAACAACTCGCTCCCTCAGGATGGTTGACTATAGCTAAGGAGTTATCATAATTTTGCCTCCTATTAGTTCTATTTATATGGACATTATAGCAAATATGTATGTAGAAATGTCACCTGCCAAACTTATGGGTATATTCCCTGTTGCCTAGACATACCTGATCATTCAGCCAGCTACCTATGTATCTACCCATAGATTAATATTTGTTATTGCTGATTATTGGAAGGAAGATTGGGCAATCTACTTCTGTAGTGATACTGCCTTGGAAAGCCAGGGAGGGGTTGCTATGAGTCAGATCCAACTTGATGGCAGTGAGTTTTTGAGTTATTGCTGATTATGCAGTATCGTGTATGTAAAAGTGTTTATCTTTGTTGTCTGTTCCTCTTGTGCACCTCTCTGTGTCTTCCTTTTCCTTAGTGTTATTGTGTTGGCCACTCACTTTTGGTATATTGCCCTTCCTTCACCCAGATCAGTACTTGTCTCTTACCTATGTAGCACTGTTCCTTCTCCCTCCCATTCCTAGTAACCAGCAAAGAATGTTTCCTTCCATATAGAAACCTTTCCTTAACTTTTTACAATAGTGAGCTAATACAATATTTGTTCTTCTTTGATTGACTTATTTCACTCAGATTAATGTCCTCCAAATTCATCCACATTATGTGGTAAACAAATATTTTGAAAAATGATTTATCTAGGCACATGGTTACTTCTGACATTTTTATATTTTATTATATTTTTCTAGCCAAATAGTTGCGTGAACCCTTGGGATGTCCTTATCCCACTAATCTTTCAGAGAATATTCCCCTCAGCAGGTTCTGCTTCCCATATTCAATAGGAAAGCTTGTAGAATGGATGTGGGAAGCAATTATTTGGAGGTAATATCACCCTCACAAATACTAATATGGCCACCACAGTGGTTTCTAAACAAATGTTTATGGCAGAACCGTGGGTCAACAGGAGTTGCCGTTTTGGAAATGTCTGCAACATCAGAATGGGAGGATAAGCTCAATAACTCAGTTGCTTTATAAATAAAAAGGGCTTTATCCTCCCCAAAGTCTGTCATAGGATTTGGGACTCAGTGGCTAATTTTAAAGAGGATCCATTGTTGACAACGGTCCATTTAATTCAACAGCATGAGAAGCCATCAGTAAGTAATAATGGATGAAATATTCCAGAGAAAATATTGCTGTCAAAAAGTCCTGTTGGTAAATTCTGCTTACCTATGGAATAAACTAATTTTTGCTTCTCAGTACCAAGATTTGGAACTTCACATAAATGTATTTGAACATAAAATTTTAAAGCCACTGTTGCCCCAGCTATGTGCTACTGACACTCCCCCTCCCCCTGTCCCTTCATCGACCACCTGGTTAGTTTTCTGAGAGTTTCTGTGGGAAAGGTTTACAATGGCTGGTTCCTGGTTTGATGTCATATCGATAAATTATGGTGCTTTAAACAGATGTGATCTCACAGCGTGGAATCCTTCAGGGTAAAGCTTGGGAAAAGGTTTTTTTCCCTCTTGGCTTCATTGTAGTTTTGTTGTTTGGAGGTTTTATGTTGTTCATTTAGTTCTCTGGCTATTGGGGTTTTATAGCCATATTTCCTTTGTTTAATATAATTTCCTTTTTTCTTTTAGCTATTTTTTTTAGGGTGCCCAGAGGCTTCAGTTATGAGTGGCTGTAAAGTAAAATATATTATGATTATTACAATGATAAAGTATAAGCTTTTAAGAGTCTGCTTATATTGACCCATATATTCTCTTTCTCTCTCTCTCCAAGATACACACAGAGGCATACTGAAAACACAATAGAAAACGGCTGCCAATTTAAAATCAGAGTTGAGAATAGCTGAGCTGAATACACAGAAAGAGAGCTTCAGGCTGGACTGGCTCCCTACAGGACTGGGAACAAGGATCTGAGACTCTGCTATGTTTTCTTTTTTCTGTGACATGGCAGATCTCAGCACTTGAGCTTAGTCATTATTGCTTATTTCCCAACCTTTTGCAAGCCACTGAACCTCCTTGGAGCCTTAGCTTTTTCATCTGTGAATTGGGAGAAGACAAGTTTTACCTCATGAGCTGGCATATAGTAGGTGCTCACTAAATGTGAACTGGACTGAACATGAACTCCACTCTCTTGCCCCTCACGGCACATGGTCTCTGGTGCTCTGGACTTCCTGAGACACACAGTTTCACGAAGCATTGCATATCCTTGGTGCCTTGTCAGCTATGTGTCCTGTGCCACCTGCTCCTCTTCCAGTCACTGATCCCTGGTTCATTCTGACAGAACCTTGCTTCTGCTCACTGTCATGTTTAAGAAGGGGCTGATCAAATAATGGCCACTTAGGTGGGACATAAGAGCGATTTATGAATGTTGTTCCTCCAGACAGTGTTTAGAATATTGCAGGCTTTGATTTCATTTTATTTAGCACTAAAAAGGCACTAAGAGTCAAAGGAAAGTCTTTCTAATAGTGGTATTTCAGCAGTGTGACCTTTTTTTCTTTTTTTTTAAATGGTGGGGAAACCCTGTAAGTCACACCTCAGGTGGCCACTGCCTCTCTCTACTCATCTGCTGCATCTTTTTAAGCAGGATGTTCCCTGGGTGTTCAGGGTTAGCCCAGTGGACCCAGCAATGGGGAGAGATTGAGGGAAGATTTCAGTGGCAAGCCAGTGATGTTGCCTAGAACACTATGTGGGGTGTTGGGCATGAGACGTGTGCTCTTCAGCTGGAGGAAGGGCATGTATAGGCTCTGCAGAAGGACATAATTACAGGTGTTTCTGAGCAAATAGAAGAGTGCTGAGTGAGTACTTATGTTCAGTGAGAATGTAGCTCACTTTAAGAGAAAACACACCCTCAAAATGTCCACATAAGCTAAATTTTCCAAAACAATTCATCCTCAAACTTCTCTAGGAAAAAGGAACACAGACATTTCAAGAAACTACAAACCCTTTTATGAAATGAAAAACTCACTCACTCCCAACCTGATTATTTTTCACTTTGTAAGTTTTCATCTCCTTATAATAGACTTGTGAAGTGAAGCCTTCCTGAACTGTAAGTGAGAGCCCAAGAGGGCTTGGGAGACGAAGGGAAGCAGACTCTCACTCTCCCTCAGAAGAGACAACATCATACAACTTTGCTAATTTAAGAATTTGAGAATGATCTCTTTAGACACTTGATAATTTACTTCCAAATGTTAAGAAATAGAATTTAGCAAGAAGAGGCAATTGTGTGTCAAAATAGAGGAGACCCTTACTTGAGCCTTTGAAATAACAGAGAAAAATAGTGTTGTGGAACCATCCATTCAACAAACATTTTTCCAAGTGCCTGTCACATGGCAGGCACTGTGCTGGGAACTTGGGGAGAAGGATATCAATACGTTTGATTCTTGCCCTCAATTATATTGGGATGGGAGAGGGAGACAGGCTTGTAAATGTGTATTAATACCAATACCATTAATACCATTTTTGAACACTCATAAAATGCCAGGCTCTGTGGCAAGTATTTTACATGCAGATCAGTGTCATTTATTCTCCTGAAAACTTAGAAGTAGGTTTTGTTACTGGTCCTATTTTACAATGAGGAAACTGAGAGGTTAAGTAACTTGCCTGTTGTCGTGTTGTTGGTAGGTGCTGTTGAGTCAATTCCAATTCCTAGTGTTCCATAGGGTTTCCTAGGTGTCATCTTTATGGAAGCAGATCACCAAGTCTTTCTCCCTTGGAGCTGCTCAGTGGGTTCAAACTGTCAATCAGTTTGTTAGCAGCTGAGTGCTTTACCAAGGCTCCTTAGTAACTTACTTAGAGTCACTTAACTAAGTAAGTGGTGAAGCTGAGATTCAAATGCCAATCTGGGGCCCTAAAGACTACACTTTCTGTCACTACAAGGGCTAAGGCATAGCTGTTGCTTCACAGTTAAAAACATAGCCTCCAGAGTCAGGTGTCCTGGGTTTGAATCTCATACCTACGTGCTACTAACTGTGCCCTTGAACAAATTACCTATTGCTCATTTCCTCAGGTGAGGCCAATGAGAGCACCTGGCCCATAGGGTTGCTGTAGAATGACATGGTCTAATGCAGGCACAATGTTTAACACAATACGCCATGCAATCAGTTTTTTTGTTGTGTTCTTAGGTGCCATCGAGTCAGTTCCAACTCATAAGAACCTATATACAACAGAATGAAATAGTGCCTGGTCCTGCACCATCCTCACACTTGTTGCTATGTTTTTGCCCATTGTTGCAGTCACCATGTGAATCTATCTCATTGAGGGTCTTCCTCTTTTTCTCTGACCCTCTACTTTACCAAGCATGATGTCCTTCTCCAGGGATTGGTCCCTCCTGATAACATGTCCAAAGTATATGAGATGAAGTCTCATCATCCTCACTTCTAAGGAGAATTCTGGCTGTACTTCTTCCAAGACAGATGAGGGACGTCATGAAATACTACTTTTTTGTGACTACATGCAGTTTAGGGCTAGACTAAGGGTATGACCACAGGGTGGTGGAGCACAGAGAATTTTCCAGAAGCTTTCACTTAGGACAGTGCAACACAGCTTGCCAGTTAGCTCCTATGCCCCTAGTGCTTTGGTCCTGGCCCAGTCCCAGATCTTTTTGGGGTCAAAAGGGAGATGTGTGTTCAAAGAAGATTTGAAACTATAGACTGGAGGTGAAGGAAAGAACAAACAGCAGTGGGTTGACTCTCAGAGTCCTGATTTACAAGTTACAGTTAGTGGTTTCAGTGAGTCTATTTAAATACATTCCACCATAATATTGAACCAAAGCCAAACCCACTGCCATTGAGTTGATTCTGACACATAGAGACGCCTGTTGAGTTTCCAAGGCTGTAAATCTTTACAGAATAGATTGCTTCAGCTTCCTCTCATGGAGCAGTTGGTAGGTTCAAACCAACCATGTTTTAGTTAGCAGCCCAATGCCTTAACCACAGCGTCACCACAGTTCCTTATATGTTGAAGTACAGGTCAAAATCAACAGGGTGGGAATAGAGGTATGCTGGAAAATTTCCCCTAGGCAAAAGTACCTCCAGTCCTAGTGAGCTAGGGAATTAAGGGCTCTTATTTATTTATTTATTGTGGTTTTTGTGAAAGTTTACAGAGCAAATTAGTTTTCCATTCAACAATTTATACTCATTTTGTTTCATAGCATTAGTTGCAATCCTCTCAATGTAACAGCACTCTTCCTGCTTCCTCCTTCCAAAAGTCAAACCAAACTCACTG
>NW_006921652.1:1401749-1408897 GCF_000298275.1 Orycteropus afer afer
AGTCAAATGCCTTAGGCACTACACCACCAGAGCTCATCCTTCCTTCCTGCCCCTTTCTGCCTTCTGAGCTTTGTTTTGATGGAAATGCTGCCCCATGGTAGTTAATGACCTTTTAAAGACTGAAGTGCTATTTGGGAGTGGTAGAACAGCCAGCAGTCAGGAGCAGTGAACATCAAATCATTTGAACACACAAGCACTAGCATAAAGCTGGACTCCGAGAATTTGCCAGGTAAATTCAAAGGACAGATAAATTTATTTTATTAAACAACAACAAAAATTCTTTACATAGTCATCATCCTCATTAAGTGCAGTTTATTCCACAGCCTACATATTGGCAATACCTTCATTTGCCTCTAGGTGTAGAGTTAAAACCCAGCTTCTATGTAAAGTTAAGACATTATAGCTAGCTGAAACATGCTATTTTATATACAGCTCAAATTTATCTCACTTATTTCCTTTTATAACAGCAGTCATTCCATATTCAACAAATATTTGCAGTGGTGTACAGGAAAAATTCTGAAGAAGACTCTTTTCTTTATATTGCTCATATTTAAAGACTGAAAAATGACACATCAAAAGGGACAAGTAAGCAAAGAGCCATCTAAGATTCAACAATTGGTCTCTCCTCATTTGGAGCAAAGAAGAATGAAGAAAACCAAAGACACATGGAAATAATTAGTCCAGGGGACTAGTGGACCATTCAAACCTCAGCCTACATGACCCTGAGACCAGAAGAAGTAGATGGTGCCCAGCTATCACTGTCAACCATTTGGAAAGGGATCAGTGTAGGAGATCCTGGATAGAGTGGGAGAAAAATGTGGACCAAAATGCAAGATCATAAAAAGATCAGGCTTACTTGTCTGATAGAGACAGGTGAAACCCCTAGTCACCCTTCAGGCCTGGAATTGAACTCACTCCCATGGCTTCCAGCCAAATAGTACATAGGTGTATAATGTGAACATTTACACCAAATATGTATACTTTTTAGACAATCAACCATGGGAGATCAGAAGGGCAGTATTTGCATGGGGGGGGGAGAGCTCAGAGGGCAGGAATGCATAGGAAAGAAAGACACAAGGAAAAAAAATGTGTATGAACTGTTGTCTGGAAAATGAATTTGCTCTGTAAACTTTTGCTCAAATCACCATTAAAAAAATAAAAAAGGGACAAGTAAATAAGTAAATAATCAACTGTCAATTAAATGCTACCCTTACCCACAGTGTAGCACCACCAAGTTTTCTCAACCATCCTTCTTATATATTACAGTCTGGTCACTTAGAATATCCATCAAATTTTTATCATTCAATTTCTATGTATCTAGCACTGCACTAGACACATGCTCGGTAAAGTGCTTGGTAAAGTGGAGGGTCAACAGAAAAGGGGAAGGCCCTCAATGAGATGGAATGACATAATTGCTACAACTATAGGCTCAGATATAGCAGGGATTGTGAGGCTGGCACAGGACTGGGCAGTGTTTTGTTCTATTGTACATAAGGTCGTTATGAGTCAGAGATGACTCGACAGCACCTAACAACAACAGCACTGTGCTAAGGGCTCTGGTGGTGCCAGTTAAGGCATTCAGCTGCTAACCAACAGAATGGTGGTTTGAACCCACCAGCTGGTCCTTAGAACAAAGATGAGGCAGTAAAGATTTACAGCCTTGAAAACCCTATGGGAAATTCTACTCTGTCTGATAGGGTTGCTGTGAGTCAGAATTGACTTGATGGCAGTGGGTTTTGGGTAGCAGTGTTCCAGGTTTTGTAGGTATGATAGATTTATAAACCATGAAGGACAGGCAAATTTTGATAGGGACTGGGAACAGTCTAAAGCTGCCTGGCACTGGTGGCATTTTGAAGTGCAGAATCTTGAACTTGATGCCAGTGGTTGGCTAACTTCTATGTAACCTTCAAAATTTGGCACAAATATTACCTCCTCTAGGAAGCCTTCTGACTCTCCTCTCATCTTTGCTCTCCTAGCACATTCTGAACACTGCTGTTGTAGTATTCACCATTTGTTGGAGGGATTGCTTTAGGAGTTTCCCTTATTCCCACCCTTATCATAATTCTAGCACCATAGACCAACCACACAGTAGATACCCAAGTTGTAGTTGAACTGAACTTGGTACTATTAGATTAACAAAAAGAAAAGGGAATAGATAGAGAAAGGGAGGACTGCTGGTAATAATAGTCTATCATTTCATAATCTTGTATCAAATAAACCTTGACCAGACATATTTGAATTTGAAATCCAATGTACAGTCAATCTGTTGTTATTGTTGTTAGGTGCCGTCAAGTTATTTCTGACTCATGGTGACCTTGTGTACAACAGAATGGAACACTGCCTGGTCCTATGCTAGCCTCATGGTCCTTACTATACCTGAGCCCATCGTTGCAGCCACTGTGTCAATCCACCTTGTTGAAGGGCTTCCTGTCTTTTGTCAACTCTCCATGTTACCAAACATGATATCCTTCTCCAGAGAATGGTCCCTTCTGACAACATGACCAATGTAGATGAGACGAAGTCTGGCCATTCTCGCTTCCAAGGAGCATTCCAGCTGCATTTCCTCCTGTACAATTTGTTAGTTCTTTTAGCAGTCCATGGTACTTTCAGTATTCTTTGCCAACACAACTCAAAAGCGTCAACTCTTCTTGGGTCTTCCTTATTCCGTGTCCAGCTCTCATATGCATATGAGGTGACTGAAAATACCATGGCTTGGGCTAGGCACACCTTCATCTTCAAAGAGACATCTTTGCTCTTCAGCACTTGAAAGAGGTCTTTTGTAGCAGATTTGTCCAATGCGATATGTCATCTTATGTCTTGACTGCTGCTGTCCATCTGGACCCCTTTTATAACAATAATTCTACCTAGAACAATTATTTTTCCTCATCTACACCTGGAGAAACCATGAGCTTCAGGCAGTTCATTTTGTTTTCTTGTAAGAAAAGCAAACATGGCTGGCCTTTGTTTAGAGGGAGAAGGGAAATTGGTCCTCTCTTACCATTTGAGAAAAGAAAGGGATACCAGTTAATCTTAGGCAAAATGCTGGTGTGAGGCAAAAGTGATACCATAAGAAGTATCTCTACTTTGTCAAGGGCAACAGCACCCACCATTGTCTCTTTCTTCACCAACATGCTTCACCAACATGGTGATCTGATGGGAAAATTTTACACAAACATTTCTGGGTCAGCTTTATCATATGGAAATAAATACCATCTGTGTTTGAGATGTTGAACATGATTCTTCTTGATCTTCTCAGGCAGCACTGGGATGAATTTAAACTTGAAAAAAGAAGTTGAAGGTGGTAAATCACTTTTTTTGTCTTTTAAAGACATACCATTCCAAATCAGAATAGACAGGCAGTAAAGTTCTAGGTTTTGTTTGAAATTTCTCTTCCACGTAGGAAAGCATCCTTGCTCTGAATTGGCAAAAGAAGCCCTTTCCTTAACATAAGCCAAGACTCGCCGTAAACCAGGCCAACAGGTATAATGTGTTTAGATTGTTTTGTTATTTGTTGCTGGGAGAAATTATATCACAACTCACCCTAAACAGATGAGCTCTAACTGCTTAGATCACTAAGGATTATAAATTTAAGCTAACCCAACTTGTCTTTGTTAGAATTACCTTTCTTTGTAGGTAGCTTCCCACTCTGACTGGTTACCTCTGTCTGATTCTTTGATGGAGATTAAAAAACAAAACAAAACAACACACCTGAATTAACTGGTGCC
This sequence comes from Orycteropus afer afer, assembly GCF_000298275.1. NCBI lineage: Eukaryota > Metazoa > Chordata > Mammalia > Tubulidentata > Orycteropodidae > Orycteropus > Orycteropus afer. The sequence continues at coordinate 1,405,475 of NW_006921652.1, forward strand.
TTGGGACCCCCAAATCCAGGACTACTCTAGGGGAAACTGAGAGCAAGTGTAGGGCCCTACTGTCCAAGTCAGTTCTGCCAACTGGCTGGTAGCAGGTCATTTCTCTGAGTTTTGGGAGATGCAGAGCATTATGATGTCAAGATTATGGACGTGGGAGCAAATAGCTTAAGTTCAAAGCTATCTATGGGTAGTAAGTGCTACCACTTACTAGTTGGGGGACTTCAGACTTCACCTGGTTCTCTTTTATTTTTATTTATTTTCTCTTATTAAATGGATAATGATTTTACATGGTTGAAATTTTATAAATATAAAAATATATGTGCTTAGAAGTTTTGTTCTCTTTTCTGCCCCTATCTATCTTGGTCTTTTCTTTCTTGATCCCTGTAGGCAATCATTCTTCAAAGGAGCGCTGATGGTGTAGTGCCTAAGGCACTTGACTGCTAAGCAGAAGGCTGGCCTTTCAAACCCACCAGCCACTCCTCAGAAGGAAGACTGGGCAGTCCTTATTGTTTTTCTATTTTTTTTAAGGACACATATAAGCAAATATGAGTCTATATTATTATTTTTCTTCCTTTTTTTGTCCTAAAGGCATCATACTATACACGTTTTCTTGAACTTTGTTTTTTAATTTATAATATCAGAATATAGAGATCTTTCACATGTTTTATAGTTGCATAGTATTCCAGTGTGGATGTAATATAATTTTACTCAACCAGTACACACTTGTGTCATTTCTAGCCTTCTGCTATTAGAAATAATGTCACAGGGAGTAATTTGGTAAATGTGTCCTATGTATACTTGAGTACCTGTAGGAGTAGCTTTACTGAGAAAAAGGATAAATACCCATCACCATCAAGTTGATTCTGATTCATATTGACCCTATAAGACAGAGTAGAACTGCCTCATAGGGTTTCTAAGGCTATAACCTTTATGAAAGCAGACTGTCATATCTTTTTTCTGTGGAGTGGCTGGTGAGTTTGAACCACCAACCTTTTGGTTAGCAGCTGAGCACTTAGCCACCTCACGACCAGGGTTCCTTTAAAGGATAAATACATCTGTAATTTTATTAGATACTGCCAATTTCCTACTAACAAGGCCATGCCATTGTGCTTTCCAATAATCAACATGTGTATTTCCCCACAGTTTCACCAATAGGGTGTGTTGTAAATCTTTTGGATAGTTGCTAATCTGATGGGTGAGAATGGATACCTCAGTTTAGTTGTAATTTGCATTCATCTTACTTACTATAAGTGAGCTTAAACATCTTTTTATATAATTTTCTTTTACTTCATTGAATTTCTTTTACTTCAAATACTCAGTTCATGAATTCTGTCCATTTTCTTCAAATTATTTCCTAAGAATGGGATTTCCTTTTCCTGCATCTGTGGGGACGTTAGGTGGCCTCCTGGTCCAGCCTGTGCCTTTTCTGGGTTCCCAGCTTGCAAAATATGCTGGCCTTCACCCAGCTTGACTGATGAATAAAGAATATGTTACTCCCTTCATCATCAATATAGACTATTTTCTCAATAACTTCTTATTGGGGATTATAACTTCAAATGCTATGCTCTGATACTTATAAAAAACTAATCTGTGACATGTAATATTCATGGAGGATTTCCTGAATGGTTTATAGTCTATTTGGCCCTCTAGTTGAGATCTAGAACCCATGTTTTAACTATAGCTTAAACCAGAGCATGTGAGAACTGTGTGGTTCTGACTTCTTAAAGAATGTTCTTCAGCTGAATGGTAGTTGGAATAACTCTGTCATCTCACATTGTTGTAGGTGTCATTGAGTCAGTTCTGACTCATAGCAACCCTATGTACACATGATAGTTGGAGCTGTGTGTCAACTTGGCTGGACCCCAGTTATGTGTGGTTGTTCCCATGATGGGATCGGATGACTGTGTTCTGAGTGGCCAATCTGTTGAAAGGGAGTTTCCCTAGGGGTGTGGGCTGCTTTCAGTATATCCAGGGACATCCTGGGAAGAGAGACATTCTTCTGTGGATCGGGATTCTGTTGTGCTGCCTACAACTGTCCGTGAGTTCACTGTTCGGCCAGGAGATCTTGGATTCATCATTCGTTGGAGTCAACAGCCTGTGTACTGCCTGCCTGGCTTGAGCTCCTCAGCCCCTGTGGTTGCAGGAGCCAGGAAAAGCCTCCAGCTTGACATTTGATACAGGAAGTTTGGACTTGCCGGCTTCTATACATGTGTGAGCCATTTTCCTAAGATAAATTTCTCTCTCTCTCAGCTTTGCTGGTTTTTGTTTCTCTAGAGAACCCAGTCTAACACATTTGGTACCAAGAGCAGTTCTAGAGAGACAAAATAATTAGGATGGGCTTCCTAGATTGGTTCTCCAGTTTGATTAATCTTAAAGACACTAGCGACCCTGGGTCTGTTAGTAAAGAGGGCCCTGCTAATCCATGGCATGAGGTGGCAAAATTAATACGTGAAATGACACCACCAACAGATCAAGTACTTGTGAGAAGTGACACTCTGGGTGATTGGATGTTTGATACTTTTCTGCAATTTTGGCAGAATGAGGAGTAAAAGGAAGCTGGTTGGTTGGTCCTACTTACACTAGATAAAGTGGTGAAAGAGCTAGATGAGCTCAGAGCTGCTGAGTCTCAGCTTAAGTGCCACATAAAAGACCTCAGTGCTTCCACTTGTGCTCTGAAAGAAAACCTTATATCTTCTAGTAACAGAGCTGATATTGCTGAAAAACAAACCAAGAGTCTTATTGTAAGGGTGGCTGAATTACGCCAATTTAAATTGCCAATCCAGAATGGTGTCTGACGTTAAAGTGAGGGCATTGATTGGAAAAAAATGGGATCCTGAAACCTGGAATGGGGATATATGGACAGATAATCAGGAAGATCAGGATATGGAGCCTGTAAATTCTGTTGAATCCCTCCCTCTGAACGGATTACTGTAAAACCATTATCCCCTCCCCCTCAGTTTGATGGAACTAGCCAAACCAGTCCTGCTGGGTTATTGTGTGAGGCAGAGGCCATGGAAGACATTCCTGAATGCTCTCAGAAACTGCCTCAAGCACCTATTGTTGCTGCTAGGCCGATAACTAAAGTCAAGTCCAAGCGAGCCCCAAAAGGTGAAACAGAAAGTGTGACTGAGGAGGTAGTACGCTATACCCGAAAAGACCTACTTGATTTTGCTAACATGTATAGACAGAGACCTGGAGAATATATATGGGAATGGCTACTGAGGGTGTGGGATAATGGTGCAGGGAACGTAAGATTGGATCTGTCTGAGTTTATTGATTTAGGCCCACTAAGTATGGATTCTTCATTCAATGTCTCAGCTTGAGAGGTTAGGAAAGGATCTAATAGTTTATTTGGTTGGCTTACTGAGGCATGAATTATGCAGTGGCCTACCTTAAGTCAAGTTGAAGTACCAGACCTGCCTT
>NW_006921652.1:1413578-1415006 GCF_000298275.1 Orycteropus afer afer
GGATTCTGTTGTGCTGCCTACAACTGTCCATGAGTGAGCAGTTCACCATTTGGCCTGGAGATCTTAGATTCATCATTCGTTGGAGTCAACAGCCAGTGTACTGCCTGCTTGCCTTGAGCACCTCAGCCCCTGTGGTTGCGGGAACCAGGAAAAGCCTCCAGCTTGACGTTTGATCCAGGAACTTTGGACTTGCCGGCTTCTATATGTGTATGAGCCATTTTCCTAAGATAAATTTCTCTCTCTCTATATATATATGTATATATACAAGCTTTGCTGGTTTTTGTTTCTCTAGAGAACCCAGTCTAACACAGTACAACAGAACGAAACACTGCCAAGTCACGTGCCATCCTCACAATCATTGCTATGTTTGAGCCCATTGTTGCAGCCACTGTGTCAATCTATCTTGCTGAAAGTCTTTCTCTTTTATACTCACCTTCTCCAGGTACTAGTCCCTCCTGATAACATGTCCAAAGTACATGAGATAAAGTCTCAATATCTCACATTAAAGCATATTTTAAGAAAGAGCCATGTGTAACTTGTTATTGTGTTTACTTGCAGGTAGTATAATACAGTGAACCTCTATTCTATCTTAGTGGGTTTCCTGTCCACAGGATCCACAAGTGTGACCTGGTGGTGAAGCAGGGGGGCTTCACTAGGGATTGTGGTTCCCAGGTAATCCTTGGTCTTGCCAATGTAGTGGTAATGTGTGTTCAACTCCTCTAGGACAACCCAGTTTTGCTGCCAGATAACTTGAACCACTTTGCCCTGCTTCCCAGCATCCTTCCCTTCTAGGATCTCCACCATGTCCCCACAGAACAGATCCCAGTCTTCATCAAGGGTAGGTTCCACAGCCACCCAGTGCTGCCTGGTCCCTGGAGGGTTCTTCCTTTTGTCTGCCAGGGAGCCTGGGCAGCTCATCCCATACCGGTAGTTGGGAGGCAGATTAACCTTGGATGCTAGGGCTAGTAGGGCAAAGGGATACATGGCTGGAGGTTATAAGAAATCTTGTATTACCTAATTTAAACCTCCACTTCCTGCTGTGCCACAGAGCCACCGCTTGTCACTTCACTGCACATAGGCCCTCAGCCCTGCCCACCCCTGTCTGTGGCTTCCTGGGAGTACCCCACTGGAGGCACTCACTCATTTATTCCAAGAGATTTGGAAGATAGCTACCTGGCCAACTGACTGGAAGAGATCCATATTTGTACTCACTGCAAAGAAAGGTGATCTCACAGAATATGGAAATTATCAAACAATATCATTAATATCACATGCAAGTAAAATCTTACTGAAGATAATTCAAAAACAGTTGCAGCAGTATATTGACCTTCAGAACTTTCAGAAATGCAAGCTGGATTCAGAGGAGGACATGTAACAAGGGATATCATTGCTGATGTCAAATGGATCTTGGCTGAAAGCTAAGAGTAC
>NW_006921652.1:1415106-1436761 GCF_000298275.1 Orycteropus afer afer
ATTAATATCACATGCAAGTAAAATCTTACTGAAGATAATTCAAAAACAGTTGCAGCAGTATATTGACAGAGAACTTCCAGAAATACAAGCTGGATTCAGAAGAGGATGTGGAACGAGGGATATAATTGCTGATATCAGATGGGTCTTGGCTCAAAGCAAAGAATACCAGAAAGATTTACTTGTATTTTATAGACTATGCAAAAGCATTTGATGGTGTGGATCATAACAAATTATGGATAACATTGAGAAGAATGGGAATTTCAGAACACTAAATTGTACTCTTGAGGAACCTGTATATAGATGAGGAGGCTATCATTTGAACAGAAAAAGGGAACACTGCATGGTTTAAAATCAAGAAGGAAGTGCATCAGGGTTCTATCTTTTCATCATACTTATTCACTCTGTATGCTGAGCAAATAATCCAAGAACTGGACTATGTGAAGAAGAAGGTGGCATCAGGATTGGAGGAAGAATAATTAACAACCTGCAATACATTGACGACACAACTTTCCTTACTGAAAGTGAGGATGACTTGAAGTACTTACTGATGAAGATTGAAGAATACAGTCTGAAGTATGGATTACATCTCAATATAAAGAAAACAAAAATCCTCACAACTGGACTTATAAGCAGTATTACGATAAATGGAGAAAAGACTGAAATTGTCAAAGACTTCACATTGCTTGGTTCTACAATCGATGCCAATGGAAGCAGTAGTCAGGACATCAGATGAAGTATAGCACCGGGCAAATCAGCTGCAAAGGACCTCTTTCAAGTGCTGAAGAGCTAAGATGTCTCCTTGAGGACTAAGGTGCACCTGACACAATCCATGTTATTTTCAATTGCCTCATATTCATCTGAGATCTGGACAATAAATAAGAAAGACCAAAGAAGAATTGATACTTTTGAGCTGTGGTGTTGGCAAAGAATGCTGAGAGTACCGTGGACTGCTAAAAGAACTAACAGGTCTGTCTTGTAGGAAGTGCAGCTGGAATGCTCTTTGGAAGTGAGAACGGCCAGACTTCATCTCACCTACTTTGGTCATGTTGTCAGAAGGGACCATTCCCTGGAGAAGGATTTCATGCTTGGTAAGGTGGAGGGTTGATGAAAGAGGGGAAGGCCCTCAACTAGATGGATTGACACGGTGGCAGTGTCAATAGGCTCAAGTATAGCAAGAATCATGGAGCTGGCTCAGTACTGGGTGGTGTTTTGTTCTGCTGTGCATAGGGTTGCTATGAGTCGGAGATGATTCGATGGCACCTAACAGCAACAAATATAATGCAGTGGCTGAGAATATAGCATGGACTCTGGAGTTAGACAATACTGTATTTGAATCTTAGCTCTGCCACTTACTGACATGTTATGTTAGGACATTTAGTTACCCTCTTTGAGCCTCAGTTTCCTCAAGTGTAGAATGCCCAACTTCTTCAGTGATTGACAGTATTAAAGGAGTCATTGGATATAAAGTGCTCAGCATGGACCTGACAATAATAAAAGAAAAACCAAATTCACTGTTGTCGAGTTGGGTCCAACTCCTAGTGACCACTCCTTGGGTTTCCGAGGCAGTATCTCTATGAAAGTAGATTGCCTAACCTTCCTCCCAAGGAGTGGCTGGTGGTTTTGAACCTCCAGCCTTCTGGATAGCAATCAAATGCCTTAGGCATTACACCACCTGAGCTCCCAAGACAATATTAAAAAAAAAAAGCAAACCCACTGCCATCAAGTTGGATCCAACCCTTCCTTGGGTTTCTTAGGCAGTATCACTACGGAAGTAGATTGCCCAACCTTCCTTCTGAGGAGTGGATGGTGGATTTGAACCTCCAGCCTTCTGGTTAAGCAGTCAAATGCCTGAGGGACTACACCACCAGAGCTCCCGAGAAAATAATAGTGGCTGTTAATTGCTGTTAGGCATAGTGCCTAAGGCACTTGACTGCTAGCCAGAAGGCTGGTGGTTCAAGTCAATTTCTTAGTCTTTATGTCTCCAGGGCCTGGAAAAGTGTTGCTCTCATAATAGATGCCCAGTAAATACTTACTGATTGAATAATATAGGGACACCATTGAGGATATTTTTTACTTACTTCACTTCATGTCATCTTTAGGAGGATCCTCAAATAAGTCTTTTTCTGATTTGTCTCAGATTAACTGTACTTCTAAGCAAGTGGTTTAATTTTATCTTATGGACATTAGATTGTACAATGGTTTGTGTTTCCCTCTTTCCACCATGGCTACTGGAGGCTCAGAGCCAAATTTGCTGTTCTCCTCTAAGTGGTACGCAGAACGTTTATAGCTGACATTTTGTACACTGGTGTTCCTCAAAGTTGGCTGCACATTAGAATCACCTGGGGGTGTTTTAAAAATTCTGATATCATATCCATATCAATTAAGTTAGAATTTCTGGGAGTGGTACTTAGACATCAGTACTTTTCAAAGCTCCTTGGGGAATTTCAATGTGTGTACAAGGATGAGAACAGGTAATCTAAACTGCCATTGCTGTGTTAACTGCTGTAAAGTTTGCCCTCCACTCATGGTAACTATCCCCAAACAATGAGATCAGACTATGGCAATTCATAGGGTTTTCATAGGCAGATTTTCAAAAGGAGATTACCACACCTTTCTTCCTATTCCATCTACGTTGGGAAGTTCAGCTGATGCCTCTTTAGCATCATAGCAACACGCAAGCCTGCACTGATAGAGAGATGGTGACTGGGCATGAGATGCATTGGCTGGGAATTGAATCCAGGTCTTCCATATTGGGAGGGTCTGCCTCACGAAAACTAATGTTACTCCTAGAGTTATCTAATTTTTCCTACCCATATATTTCTTTCATGATAATGCATATTAGTTTTGTCATGTCCTCCATTTCTCCCTTTATCTTTCATGTGGAAAATAAAACATGACTTCTTATGAGTCACCAAAAACAGGGTGGGTGGGAATAAGGAGGGTGAGGGAATGGATAAGGAAATCAAACCTCCCTCTTGAGAAAATCCATTCATTCATTTATGCATGCATCATTCATTTATATTAAAAAATATTTATGAAGTGCACTGGGCTCAGCTCCCTGTTTTGGGGATGGGAATTACCCCTATGTTCTGTGAAAATGCTGTCTAAGGAATTTTTCCTAGTGAGTATGGTTTTTAGGTGTATAATTTCACCTAAATTAGCTCATAGGAGCTGTGCTTCTAACATTTCTTTTACTCTCTGAGGAGGAGCTTGGCATCTACCCAGAAAACATCCTAACATGTACCGCAGCAGGGCGTGGTCAAGAACCTAGAAACTGTCAATCACTAGAAGACATCTTGGCCGCAGGCAAGGCAAGAGTTTGTATGATGAGGCATAGAGTGGATTTTGGCTTATATCTTTCATCACTTGGCCAATTCCTTTGTCAGATGAAGAGGTAGCAGCTGAGAGCATTAGTGGAAACAAAACCCAGCCTAAGCTCCCTGTGACGGCAGTAGACTCATGCCGGGGGGTTGGGAGTCTGGGTGTGGGCTGCGGTGAGAAGTCTGTACACTCCTGTGGCTGTCTTCCTAGACATAGACACACAGTGCTCAGAGCCCTGTTTTCCCTCTGGCACTGGCCAAGACAGTTCCTTGCTTTGTGCAGACCCCATTGAAGATCATCCAACAGTGTCAATACTGGCTCAGTGGCAAGCCACAAAGGGTCAATCAAAGCAAAGAGACACCTGCAGGCATCTGGTGACAGAGATATCTTGAGATTCCCATATCTCTAGGCTGAGAAGAGCCTTTTATAGAACAAAGACAAGTGAGGAGCTGGATACCATTCCTAAAGGGTATTCATAGACATTTGCCACAGCAAAGGCCAGCTTCATGGCATTCCTATATTGTGAGGAGTGTGTAGATTCCAGGCTAGAGGGCTACTTTTTTTCAACAGGTGAAAAGAAAGATTAGTTAAGCATCCTGAAATTGTTGTTGAATCCAGGAGCTCTGGTGGCCTAGTGCGTAAAGCATTTTACTGTTTTAACCAGGAGGCTCTGGTGGCATAGTGCCTAAGGCACTTGACTGCTAGCCAGAAGGCTGGTGGTTCAAACCCACCAGCCACTTCTCGGAAGGAAGACTGGGCAATCTACTTTCATAGTGATACTACCTCAGAAACCCAAGAAGGGGTCACTACCTCAGAAACGCAACAACGGGTCTGACTTGACGGTACATAACAACAACAACAAAAGGAGGCTGGTGATTCAAACCCACCAGCCACTCCTCAGAAGGAAGATTGGGCAATCTACTTCCATAGAAATACCACCTAGGAAACCCAAGGAGGGGTCACTATGAGTCCAGTCCACTCGAGGGCAGCGCGTTTGGTTTGGTTTGGTTTAACCCCTCCACAGGGGAAAGACCTGGTGATATCTGCTCCATAAATATTACAGCCTAGAAAACCCTATGGTGGTAGTTTTACTTTGTCACATAGGATTGCTAAGAGTTGAAAATATACTCTAAGGTACCTAACAACAACAACATCAAATACCAAGTATATACATACCAAGTGAACAACAGCAATGTTTTATTTTATTTTTTTTAAATTAAAGAAAACCCTATAGAGCAGTTCTACTGTGTGACACATTGGGTTACCAGGAGTCAGCATCAACTCCATGGCAATGGGTTTATCAGAGGCAGAGACTTTTGATTTTGAGCCTTGACTGCCTCAACCTCAGCTGTGCAGCAGTAGAAGAAAGCAAGCAGCCGAGCACACCTAAACTGGGTCACGCCTTCGCAGCAGGCTCCCCTGCCAAGGTGGGAAAACCTGAGAAGCTCCTCAGTGGGTGCAAATACGTGGGAGAAAATTGAATAGGATTTTTCCCCACGAGGCCTCCCAGGAAGCATGCTTCCTCCCCTACTCTCTGTTTTTTCTCATTTTCAGTTCATCTGTGTGCAGCCAAGACCTTATGTTGTTAAAAATGAATTTAGAACTGAAAGGAAAAGGGAGAGTCATTCTGACCAAAGACGACACAGAAGAAGGGTGGAAATTGGTGGCAGCATCAGGTTTCCATAGCTGGAGTCAGAATTCCTCAAATAAACAAGCACAACATTGTGTGCATCTTTGGTGTCTACAAGTCTGTTTGAAAAAAGCCGAATGGCCAGGGCCACTCAGAGACCCCATGTGCATCCTTCCCAACAGTGGTGCAGTTCAGACCCCAGAGACGGGCTGGCCCACACCCACCACGAAGTCTTCCTCCACCTTTTCCCACCTACCTCGCTATGTGCCCGTTTTTCCCCAGTTCTGGAAGGGTTTGCGTCCTGTGCAGGAAGAGGTTTCAGATACAGGGTTTTCAGTGTTGTACCAAAGCACAAATCACACCACCACAGCCTGGCTACTTGGTACACTTCAGATATGTTGGCCACAAAAGTAGGGTAAGGATGGAGTGATAGGGTGAGCAGGCCCTTTCCCTGAATCCTAAGTGAATCTAGTAACCTCCACTGAGTGTGGACCAGTGTGCACACCATGTTTCCCTCATCAGGGGCAAGCTCTGCAGAAACAGACTCCTGGCTGAAACCTGCGATGCAGCCTCAAGGAGGGGGTCTTTTTTCCTCTGACACAGGGTTGCCTGGCCCACTTAGCTGAGCTCTGCCAAAAAACTTTCTGAGCACTTACTTTAATGCTGACTTAAGGAAGTGATTATGACTGGAAACTTGAACTTGGAATGTGGTCTCTTCAGGCCCAGGGTAGTTCCTGTGTGCCTCACTGAATGAAATGGGCTTTCCGGGCTCCATCACAGGCCTCAGGATAGAGTGGGACGGGCATGTAGCTCTAATGGGTGGAAGGTGTGGTCTTGTTGGGTCAGTGACTCACAGTGTGACTTTGGACAACTCACTGAACCTTTCTGGACCTCACATAAGAGTATCAGCCCTTTCAACTTCAAGAAATTTTATGTAATCAGTGTGTTAGTAAATCGGAGCCATTCTTTCTCTGTAGTTTATGTAGAAAGGAAGTGAAGTTGTGGTAAAAAGAAACCTAAAGAAGCCAAAACACACATACACAAAACCCCTTGGCATGTCTCAGTTGAGTTTCACTTGTCAGAAAGTGCCACTAAAGGACAGCTTGATTTTTCTTTATGCAGCTTGTCTGCAAATGGCACTTGAACTAAAATATTCCCTTTCATCTTTGTGACAGAAATATGATTCAGTAATTCTTTGTGAAAATTTAGATGATACGCTGCCGTAGTTACAGTGAGTTAGGTTTAAGTGGCAAATGCCTACTGATAGAGACTTAATTAAAGACACAATAGCAGTGGGAGGTCATTATAGTAATTACAGTCCCAGCTTTATTGTTGGGGCCCAGGACTGAATTGTAGCAGCACATTATCACTACATAGTGTCTTGGTTTGATGAGGCAGTGATCCAATTCAGTGTACTTACACTTTCATTTACTCTGGGATGGGTGCCTTTTGTGAATGCCTTGGTTCTGCTTAATTTTAGTGTAGATTTTGTGCCTCATTTAAAATACTTGATAAAATAAACCAGCAGCCTGATATGGAGTGTTCTGCTTCATCTTCTTCTGGACAAATATTCGACTGGCACCAGTGGTATGTGAAGAATTATGAAGATGCCCTGGAACTTCTTTTATAGATACACATCCATAATCCTTATCTTGGAGTACTCTAAGACCTTAGAGAGCAAAAAGTTGTGAGATCAGATTTGCTGGTTGCCTGGAATAGAGCAATGGGTAGTGTGAAGACCTGGGATGGCCTGACTTTGGGGTGGTTAAGGAGCTCTGGTGGTACAGTGCCTAAGGCATTTGACTGCTAACCAGAAAGTTGGTGGGTCAAACCCACCACTGCCCAGTGGAAGGAAGATGGGGTGATCCACTTCCATAAAGATTTACTGCCTCAGAAACCCAGTGGGGGTTTCTATGAGTCAGAATTGACTGGATGGCAGTGAGGTTTGTTTGTTTTTTTGTTTGTTTGGTATGTGTGAAGCTGCTGTCTGTCATTTCCGAGGGGGGAAGTGGAGCTCTCAGTACCTTCTGGGTGTCTCTGCCTCCAGGTCCAGCCAGAGCACTGTCACTTACTTTGAGGGTACTGTTCTTGGCCAGACCATAGGCAGAGTGTCTTTGTGCATATAAGGACAGATCCTTTCCTCTATTTGGAGGAGAGGGGCAGGGCCCTGAACTGAGTTTCTTCTCACATAGGCTGGAATGTTAATATCAAAAAACAAAAATCATTAGCAGTTTGTTAATGTGGTTAAGAATATTGTCAACATAATTTCAGAATTATCTCCAATTGAATAACATAATATACAGGGGAAGGGTGTAGATTAAGTAAGAAGGTGCATTAATGTCAATATTCTGTTTCTTAGAAATCCAGGATAAGTAGTTTGTGAGAAGGTTTTCTCCTTTTTCCTAAAATTACCCTTTTTTTCTTGACTCTGTGCCTGAGTGTTAACATGCCCAGTGATTCTCCAACAGATATTTATGTCACTCACTAAGGCTGATAACATGCATGTGACAAATAAGCTAAGACTCAGAGAGTATGATTTTAGGATATCCAGGAACCATATCTCAAAATATCCCATGTACCATTTTGTTGCTGATGCTGGAAGTTGTCCCAGTAATAATTCATTCCTTTGTGTTACTTTAGCAGCTATGACTATCTGTAATATGAAGTAAAATAATATGGCCAGGAAAGGGCTCTGTGACCATATCATAGGAGTTCTAGGTCATTAAAGCTTAGATGAAATTAAATGGAAGCTCCCACAAGTTCTTTTTAGTTCCCGGTCCTAAAACTTACTGAGCTTGGCTGGTTCCTGACCTTAGTTGTTGGTTTAGACCCTGGCTGATAGCCATTCCACTTGGCTCTTGGCTTTTCCCACCCTACTGGGTGGAACTAACTCTGGCGTTGCCAGACTAAATCATATGCTACCTCCTGGACTGACTCTGATATGTGATAGCATCTCCTCTGGTTCCCAACTCCAGCAAGTCCCAGGCTTGCTTTTTACCACATATCACCAGTGTTCAGTGTGTTTGTTTAAAATGCCAATGATCCTCAAAAGAATGGATCCTCTATTTTGAACCCGTTTAGGGATGAACTCTCAGGTGGTATAGTACTGGATCATTGGGTGGAAGGTGGGTCTTGGCTGGTAGGTGGGAGAGAGAATAATGAATAGTTGGTAGCTTTGATTACCCATTCTCAAAAGTTGATAGCACTATTAGACAGAAAATCATCAAGGATATAGAAGAATTGAACAATACCAATAGGACCTAATTGTTTGTGGGATGGCATCAAGAACATCATGCATGAAGAAAGCAGAAGGTCATGAAAAAGACAGGAAAGGAAGAAAAGACCAAAGTGGAAGTCAGAAGAGACTCTGAAACTTGGTTTTGAATGGAGAGTAGCTAAAGTGAATGGGAGAAATGAGGAAATAAAAGAGCTAAGTGAACAGAATATTTCAAAGGGCAACTTGAGAAGACAAAGTATTATAATGAAATGTGTAAAGACCTGGAGTTAGATTACCAAATGGGAAGAACATACTCAGCATTTCTCAAGCTGAAATAAAGAAAAAATTCAAGGAGTGGCTATGTTAAAGGATTCTATGGGCAAAATATTGAATGATGCAGGAAGCATCAAAAGAAGATGGAAGGAACACACAGTCAGTGTGCCAAAAAGAATTGTCTATGTTCAGCTCTTTCAGGAGGTAGCATATCATCAAGAACCAATGATATTGAAGGAAGAAGTCCAAATTTCACTGAAGCAATTAGCAAAAAACACTGAGATGCTTCAACAAATGGATACGGTACTGATGGCATTTATTTGTTTATGCCAAGAAATTTGGAACACAGCTACCTGGCCAACTCACTGGAAGAGACCAATACTTGTGCCCATTCCAAAGAAAGGTGATCCAACACAATGGGGAAATTATCAAGCAATATCATTGTTGTTGTTGTTGTTGTTATGTGCCATTGACTCAGACCTGACTGATAGTGACCCCTTCTTGGCTGGTGGGTTTGAACGACCAGTCTTTTGGTTAGCAGTCTAGTGCCTTAGGTACTACGCTACCAGAACAATTTCATTAATATATATAAATAAATATATATACATAAATAATTTTGCTGAGATAATTTAAAAATGGCTGTAGCAGTATATTGACAAGGAACTTTCAGAAATTCAAGCTGAATTCAGAAGAGGATATGGAATGAGGGATATCATTGCTGATGTCAGATGGATCTTGACTGAAAGCAAAGAATACCAATAAGCTGTTTGCCTGTGTTTTATTGGTAATGCAAAGTCATTTGCCTATGTGGATCATAACAAATTATGGATAAGACTGGGAAGAATGGAAATTCCAGAACACTTAATTGTGCTCATGAGGAACCTGTACATGGACCAAGGGGTTTTTGTTCAAACAGAGCAAAGGAAAACTGCATGGTTTAAAATCAGGAAGGATGTGCATCAGTGTCCTATCCTTTTACCATACTTATTCAATCTGTATGCTAAGCAAATAATCTGAGAAGCTGGATATATGAAGAATGTGGCATCAGGATTGGAGGAAGACTCATTAACGACCTGTGATATGCAGATGACACAGCCTTGCTTGCTGAAAGTGAAGATGATTTGAAGCACTTACTGATGAAGATCAAAGACTACAGTCTTCAGTATGAATTACACCTCAATTGTTGTTATTGTTATGTGCCGTTGAGTCGGCCCTGACTCATAGCGACCCCTCCTTGGGTTTCCGAGGCAGTATCACTACGGAAGTAGGATGTCCAACCTTCCTTCTGAGGAGTGGCTGGTGGGTTTGAACCACCAGCCTTCTGGTTAGCAGTCAAGTGCTTTAGCCACTATGCTACCAGAGCTCCTACACCTCAATATAAAGAAAATAAAAATCCTCACAATTGGACCAATAAGCAACATCATGATAAATGGAGAAAAGGTGGATGTTGTCAGGGATTTCATTTTACTTGGATCCACAATCAATGCCCCGTGGAAGCAGCAGTCATGAAATCAGATGTCAGAAGGGAAGATGGTCTCTTACCTATAGCCCACAGGCTAGTTCCCTCTAGCATCTTAGTGCCTGAAAAACTAGGTGCAGCAGTTTGAAGTGGGGATTCTGGTGCTCTGAACACCTCATTAAGTCAGAGTATGTCAGACTCAGTGGAGTAGGATTAGAAAGGAGAAAGAAGCAGTGTAATTACCTGGTGGTGTGTGTGGGTGGGTGAGCCTGCCCTGCGGAGCACTGACTGGCCGGCGAGACAGAGCATCAGAGGGCTCCCTGGGACAGTGGAGAGAACACACTAGAGGACTTGCAACCACTCCACTGATCTACCTTCAGCATCTGCCTTTATCAGTAAACTTGGGACCACAGGGAGAGAACAGAGAACCCTCTGGCTCTGGGTGCTGCTGAATTGGGAGCAGAGAGGGAAGCTTGCTGCAAATGGGTGGATGCTGGGACTAACTCATTTGGACCCTGGGATTAACTCACGGTGCTGGTAAGGTCAACTATCCCAGGACAGCTTTTTGGCATGGAGGGACCTGGAGTATGGAATTTTTGTGGCTGTCTGAATCTGGCTGAAAGTGGTGGCCCCCTAACCATTGGGGTCTTTGCTGAACTTGAGCTGTGGGCCTGAGAGTAACAGTATAACATCACTCACAGCCTACTCAAAACCTTGGGAATAACTACTGGCACCTTGGAGCTTCCCCCCCCCCTTTTCTTTCTCCTTTCCCCACCTCTCCCCTGCCTTATCCAATAGAAAAACCACATGAAGCCTTCACAACACCTGCCAGCTTGAATCCTAAACCCACTTCATGACAAACAGAGACCTGCATCCACATTCCACACAGTGATTCCATCATCACAAAGGAAATTGCAGAGCAACCCAGGACACCTGAATTAATAACCAAAAAAATAAAGTATAACAGTTCTATCTTTGCAAAAGTATTAAATCATAAAATCAAGACAAAACAAATCAATACATAACTAACAGTTAAAGACAACTTCAAGATGTCTAGGAAACAATAGTCAACTTTAAATCAAATAAACAAACAAAAAACCCAGGATAAGACAATAGAAATAAAATCCCAAACAAAATTCTCATTAAACATGGAGGAAGAAGAGGCAATAGAATTATGTGAGTAGGAATTTAGAAGGTGTGTTTATAGAACTCTACAAGAGCTCAAGGAAACCCCAAACAGAATCAAGGTGAACACAGACAGTACCCTGGAAGATCTTTGGAAAACCATTTGAGAATAAAATAACAAGATTAATACATAATTATAACTCATACAAAAGCAGCAGTTAGAAATCCAGAAGATGAATACCAAAATTACAGAATTACACAACACAGTAGAAGCACAAAAGGACAGGCTAGGACTGGCTGAAGAACATATTTCCCAACTAGAAGATAAATCCCTTGACAGTAGCCTGTATGAAGAAAAATCAGAAAAAAGGATATCAGAGAAATGAAGAGAACCTAAGAGTTATATGGCATGACATGAAAAGAAACAACATACTCCTCATTGGAATTCCAGAACAAGAAGAGAGGAAAAAAAAAAAAAACTAAGAAAATTGTAGAAGACTTACTAACAGAAAATTTCCACCATATCAGGAAGGAAGAAAAGATATTTGTCCAAGAAGCTCAAAGAACCCCATAACAGGATAGATCCCAAGGGAAAAACACCGAGGCATATCATAATCAAACTCTCCAAAACCAAAGACAAAGAAAGAATCTTGAGAGCTGCCTGGGTCAAAAGAAATATTACTTGTAACAATCAAACAGTTAGGCTGAGATCTGATTACTCAGCAGAAACCATGCAGGCAAGAAGGCAATGGGACAGCATGTACAAAACACTGAAGGAAAAGAACTTCCAACCAAGAATCCTATATCCAGCCAAACTGTCCATCAAATATGAGGGTGAAATCACGACATTGTCAGACAAACAGAAATTAAGGGATTTTGTGAAAACCAGACCAACCCTGCAAGAAATGCTTAAGGAAGTCCTTCCAATAGAGAAACCATAATGGAGAACAACAAAATCAGGACACATGACATCAACACTAAAACCAAATCAGAAACAGACACTCAAAATAAGACCATAACACATTGTACACTAAAAAACAAGGAGGTCAATCTGCACATGACAACAGCAACTAACCAAATAGAGGGAATAAAAGTTCTAGTTACAAAACTTCCAAATGGAGAGGAAAACAGGACAATGTCCTCATAGAATGGACTGTTCTGAAAATATAGAGACAAGAATTCTCTCCAAGGTAACCACAGAGAAAATTAACAATCCCCCTAAGTAAACCCAGAAGGAAGGAAAACATATGGGTTTAGTAAGCACAAAACCAACAATAAAGAAGAAAAGAGAGGAAACACTTGACAACAAAATGAACTCAGTACAGAAAAGTATGTGGACCAAGGAAACTCCAACAACACAACAAATAAAACACAATAGACTGACAGCAATCAATGCATACCTATCACTAATTACACTCAATGTGAATGGACTAAATGCACAAATCAAGAGAAAGAGAGTGGCAGACTGGGTAAGAAAAGAAGACCCATCCATATGCTACCTACAAAAGACCAACCTTAGACACAAAGATAAAAACAAACTAAGAGTTTGGACAAAAATATACCAAGCCAACAGTAACCAAAAAAGAGCAGTAGTGGCAATATTAATTTCTGATAAAATAGACTTTCAGGTGAAAAACAACATAAGAGACAAAGAAGGTCACTATATGATGCTGAAAAGGTCAATTGACTAAGAAGACATTGCAATAATAAATATCTATGCACCCAATGAAAATGCTCCAAAATGCATGAAGCAAATATTAATTGAATTGGAAGGAAAAATAGACAACCTTACAACAGTAGTAGGAGATTATAACACATCACTTTCAAGGAGGGACAGATCAACTAGAAAAAAACTCAATAAAGATATAGAAGGACCAACTCGACCTCATAGACATATACAGAGCACTCCACCCACCATAAACACAATTCACATTCTTCTCCAGTGCACATGGATCCTTCTTCAAAATAGATCACAGGTTAGGACATAAAATGAGCCTCAATAAATTCAAAAACATTGAAATACTACAAGGCATCTTCTTGGACAACAATGCTATAAAATTAGAAATTACTAACCAGAAGATCAAGGAAAAAACATCAAACATGTGGAAGTTGAACAATACAGTACTCAAAAACTACTGAGTAATAGAAGAAATTAAAAGTGAAATAAAAAAATTTCTAGAAACAAACGAGAATGAAGATATATCTTACTGAAACCTATGGGACACAGTGAAAGCACTCAAAGGTCTGTATATAGCAATAAATGCATACATCAAAAAAGAGGAAAGAACCAAGATCAACACTCTAACTCAACAACTCCAACAATTAGAAAAAGAACAACAAAAGAATCCCATAGTATCTAGAAGTAAGGAAATAATAAAGATCAAAGCAGAAATAAATGAAACAGAAAACAAAAAACAATAGAGAAAATCAACAAAATGAGAAGCTGGTTCTTCAAAAAGATTAACAAAGTTGACAAACCAATGACAAATCTAATAAAAGAAAAGAAAGAGATGATGCAAATTACTAGAATAGTAAATGAAAAGAGTGTTATCACAATAGAATCAACTGAAATGAAAACGATACTGACAGAATATTATGGAAAACTGTACTCCAACAGATTTGAGAACTTGGAAGAGATGGACAAGTTTCTAGAATCACAAGACCTACCTAAACTATCCCACTCAGAGATAGAATACTTGATCAGACCCACAACAAAGGAAGAAATTGAACAGGTCATTAAAAAAAAAAAAACAAAAAACTTCCCACAAGAAAAAGTCCTGGCCCTGGTGGCTTCACTAGAGAATTTTACCAAATATTCAGGGAGGAGTTGACACCTATACTACTCAAGCTATTCCAGAACATAGAAAAAGATAGGATACTCCTAACCTCATTTGATGAAGCAAGCATAACACTAATACCAAAACCAGGGAAAGACACCATTAACAAGGACAACTACAGACCAATATCCCTCATGAATGTAGATGCAAAAATCTTGTACAAAATCCTAGCCAACAGAATCCAACAACACACACACACACACACACACACACACACACACACATATATATATATTTCCCGACCAAGTGGGATGCATAAATGGCATGCAAAGTTGGTTCAACATCAGAAAATCAATCAATGTATTCCACCACATGAACAAAACAAAAGAACCATATGATTATATCAATCAATGCAGAAAAGGCATTTGATAAAATACAACACCCATTCCTGTTCAGAACTCTCAGCAAAATAGGGATAGAAGGGAAACTCCTCAACATAATAAAGGGTATATATGCAAAGCCAACAGCCAATATTATTATTAATGGAGTAAGACTCAAAGCATTCCCTTTATAAACAGGAACCAGACAGGGATGCCCTCTATCACTCCTATTTAACATTGTACTGGAAGTCCTAGCCAGGGCAATAAGGCAAGAAAGTGAAATAAAAGGCATTCAAATTGGCAAAGAGGAAGTAAAACTATCTCTATTTGTGGATGATATGATTCTATACATAGAAAACCCAAGAGACTCAGCAAAAAAACTATCAGAGAGGTTCAGCAAATGGCAGGATACAAAGTCATACAAATATCAGTTGGATTCCTCTACACCAACAAAGAAACCTCTGAAAAAGAAATAAAGGAAACAATACCATTTACAATAGCTTCTAAAAAGATAAAATATCTAGGAATAAATCTTATGAGAGACACAAAAGACCAATACAAAGAAAACTATAAAACATTACTACAGGAGACAACAAAGGATCCACATAAATGGAAGAACCTGCCTTGTTCATGGATAGGTAGACTGAATATTGTGAAAATGTCAATACTACCTAAAGCAATCTACACATTCAATGCAATCCTGATCCAGATACCAACAAATTTTTTTAAAGACATGGAAAGACCAATTATTAACTTCATATGGAAAGGAAAGAGACCTCAGATAAGCAGAGCATTACTGAAGAAGAAGAACAAAGTGGGAGGTCTAGCACTCCCGGATCTTAAAACCTACTATACAGCCACAGTAGTCAAAGCAGTGTGGTATTGGTACAATGATAGACAGACCAATGGAATGGAATAAAAAACCCAGAAATACACCCATCCACTTATGGACACTGATCTTTGACAAGTGTCAAAAATGGGGAAGAGATAGCCTCTTTAACAAATGGTGCTTGCAAAATTGGAAATCCACTTGCAGAAAAATGAAACAAGACCCATACTTGATGCCACACACAAAAGCAAACTCAAATTGGATCAAAGACTTAAATGTAAAACCCAAAACTATAAAATTCATCAACAATTATATAGAGGCTAATCTAGGAGCCCTAATTTACAGCATAAATAGACTATCAAACATAACCCAGAATGCACAGGAGGCAGAAGAGAAGCTAGATGACTGGGACCTTTTAAAAATTAAATTCTTATGTGTGTCAAAGACTTCATCAAAAGGGTAAAAAGAGAACCTACATATTTAGAGAAAATATTCACCTATGACATAACTGACAAAGGACTTATCTCCAAAATCTATAGAAAATTCCAATACCTCAACACCAAAAAGACAAACGATCCAATTAAAAAATGGGCAAGGGACATGAACAGACACTTCACTAAAGACGATATGCTGGCGGCCGACAAACACATGAGTAATTGTTCTCAATCTTTAGTCATTAGAGAGGTGCAAATGAAAACAATGATGAGATATCTCACCCCAATAATAATAACAAAGTTCAACAGGACAGAAAATAACAAATGCTGGTGAGGTTGTGGAGGGATCAGAACTCTTATACACTGCTGGTGGGATTGTAAAATGGTACAACCATTGTGGCAAATGGTATGGCGTTTCTTTAAAAAACTGAAAATGAAATACCATTTGACCCAAAAATTCCATTACTAGAAATATATCCTAAAGAAATGAGAAGCAGGACACAAACAGACATATGCACACCTTTGTTCATTGCAGCACAATTCACTATAGCAAGGAGATGGAAACAACCTAAATGCCTATCAACAGATAAATGGATAACCAAATTATGGTACATTAACACAATGGAATACTATGCTACATTAAAGAACAATGAAGGATACTCGAATCATCTCACAATGTGGATGAGCCTGGAGGACATTATGCTGAGTGAAATAAGTCAGTCACAGAAGGACAAATATTGTATGAGCCCATCACTATAAAAAGACAAGGAATGGTTTGCTCAAGGAAGGGAACTCACTTTGTAGGTTACTGAGGTGGGGAGGGAAGGGAAAGGAATAACTTTGGGCTAGTTGGGGGCCACATGCTGAGGTGGACAAGGGGAGGGATAGTATGGAAAGATCCTGTGACCACCATGATACATTGGGGAAAGAGAGGACACTGAATTGTGCACGTAGGTTGTAGACGACAGAGGCTAATACCAGTATATCTACAATACTGCATTACAGTTAACACCAAACACCAGGCTACAGATAAACACATAAACATCTGAGAAGAGATGGGGGTCAGTGAACAGGATTATACTCTAGACAAGGATAGATTCAGCGGAGGCTAATCTTGCACAGACACCAGTGATACAAAATACCCACAATTCTTTCAGAAACAACAGAAGACAGACAGAGAGCAATCCCTCACAGACAGCCAGACACTGTGGGAGAGAGATCCAATGGATCTACTGACTCAGTACTATAGTATTGGGGGATGCCAGACTCAATTGGCCCAACAAAATACATAAAAATCTTGTTCTACAACCTGCATCAGTGAGCAGTGACTGGGGTCTTAAAAGCTTTCAAGCGGCCATCTAAGATGCAGCTAATGGTCTATCATCGAAAGTGAAGAAGAGTGCAAAAAACCAAGGGCATTTGGAAACAGTCAGCCCTAGGACATGATGGCCCTTGAGACTAGAAGAATTACATGGTGCCGTGCTACCAATGCCAACCACTTGGGCAAGGATCAAAACTGGAGATCCTGGATAGAGTGGGAGGAAAAACATGGAACAAAATCCAAAAACACAATAATGACTAGAACTACTGGTTGGATGAAGTCTGGTGGGACCCTCAATACTATGGCCCTGGGATCCACTTTGGGCCTGGAATAAAACTCACTCCCAGGGGCTGGCTCTCAGCCCAGTAGTAAACAAGATATACACGCAGACCACTCAACACAGGGTGACACATCCACATACTCTATGGATATGCATCCCTTGGAGCAATCAACCATGGGGCACCAGAGGGGCAACATTTGTGTGGAGGAAATGTAGGACATGCAGGAGTGCATAGCTATGAGGGGCAGTGGGGAGGGGCTTCTGGGAAGGGAGAGGAGGAGAGTGGGTTAGGGTTGAGAATGGTCATTGGGGAGTGAAACCAAATGTACATGAAATGTTGAATGTAAAACAAACTCTGCTCTGTAAATTGCAGCTAAAGCACAATTAAAAATAAATAAATAAATAAATAAATCAGACGTTGTATTGCACTGGGAAAACATGCTGCAACAGGCCTCTTTAAAGTATTAAGCAGATGTCTCACTTTGAAGACTTAAGGTGCACCTAACCCAAGTCATGGTATTTTCAATTGCCTCATATGCATGTGAAAGCTGGATAATAAATAAGGAATACTGAAGGAAAATTTATGTCTTTGAATTGTGGTGTTGATGAAGAATACTGAAAACATCATGTACTGCCAGAAGAACTAACAAATCTGTCCTGGAAGAAGTCCAGCTGGAAATGCTCCTTGGAAGCAAGAATAGCCAGACTTTGTCTCATCTATGCTGGTCATGTGGTCAGAGGGACCATTATTTCCTGGAGGAGGATACCGTGCTTGTTAAAGTAGAAGGTCAGTGAAAAAGGACCCTCAGTGAAATGGATTGAGACAGTGGCTGCAATGATGGACTCTAGTATCATAAGGATTATGAAAAAAATGAAATGAAAATGTCTTGGGAACTACATCAGACTCATAGAAAAAGAGCCTGGAAATTTTCCTTTGTGATTTTGAGTTTTGTTCCACATATTTCTTCCACTCTATTCAGGATCTTCTATTCTGATCCCTTTCTGAGTGATTGACAGTGGTAGCCAGGCACTGTCTAGTTTTTCTGGTCTCAGGGTCATACAGGCTGAGGTTCACATGGTCCACTGGTCCCTTGGACTAATTGTTTCCTTTTTTTAAAAAAATTCTTTTTTGCTCTGGATCAGGAGAGACCCATTGTTGCATCTTAGATGGCTGCTGGCAATCTTTTAAGACCCAGTCACTACTCACCAAAGTAGGATGTTGTTGTTGTTGTTGTTGTTATGTGCCGTCGAGTCAAACCCGACTCATAGCGACCCCTCCTTGGGTTTCTGAGGCAGTATCACTACGGAAGTAGGATTGCCCAACCTTCCTTCCGAGGAGTGGCTGGTGGGTTTGAACTGCCAGCCGTCTGGTTAGCAGGCAAGTGTCTTAGCCACTATGCTACCAGAGCTCCTTAAAGTAGGATGTAGAGCTATGTTTTCCCATAGTATGTTATGCCAGTTGAGCCTGATGTCCTCCTTGACCATGGTTCTGAGCCTGTGGGCCCAATGACTCACACTCTCTCAGGGTGTTTGGCTGTGGAAGACCTAAATATTTTGAGAAACATCCTGTGCATTGAAAGATCCATCATAATAAAGATGTGAATCCTCTCCAAATTTGTCTATAGGTTTACTGTAATTCCTGTCAAAATCTCAGCAGTTTTTTTTTTATTTTTGGTAGACACAAACAAAGACATTAAAAAATTAAATAGAAAAAGGAAAGCCCTGGAATAGCCAAAAAAAATTTTGGAAAAAAATAAAGTGGGAAAATCACTCTTTCCAATGTTAAGTTCTATTATATAGCTACAGTAATAAGACAGAATAGAAATTGCAGGAAAAAAATTCATGCAAATATACCCAATTAGTTTTTCATAAAGAAGCAAAAATAAATTAATCAAAGGAGATAGCCTTTATTTATTTTTTCTAAGGGGTGCATCTCCCTAGGGTAGGTGGGTGCATCTCCCTGGGGTAGGTGTTCTGCACATAAGTCTTTCTACTGTTAGGCTGAGAGCCAATTCATGGAAGTGAGTCCATTTTTGGCTCGAAGGATAACCAGGGGCCATAGTCTTGGAGCTTCCACCAGTCTCTATCTGACCAGTAATTCTTGCCATTTTTGTGTTTTTGAATTTTCTTCTACATTTTTCCTCCCACTCTAACCAGGATCTCCAATTCTGACCCCTTTCTGAGTTGTTGGTGTTGGTAGTCAGGCACCATCTAGTTCTTATGGTCTTGGGGTTGTAACTTAAAAACAAATTAATTGAGGGAGATAGCCTTTTCAATAAATGGTACTAGAACAATTGGAAATCCATCAGTAAAAACAAAACAAAAACTAAAAAGCCTGAATGTCAATCTAAATCTCACACTTTTTGAATTACCAAAAATATTAATTCAAAATGGATCATGGACTTAAATTGTTGTTATGTGCTGTGGAGTCATCTCTGACTCATAGCAACCTTATGTACAACAGAACGAAACACTGCCCAGTCCTGTGCCAGCCTCACTATCCCTACATACTTGAGCCCATTGCTGCAGCTACCATGTCTGTCCATCTCATTGAGGGCCTTCCCCTCTCTTGTTGACCCTCCACCCTACCAAGCATGACATCCTTCTCCAGGGAATGGTCCCTCTGACAACATGACCAAAGTAGGTGAGATGAAGTCTGGCCATTCTCACTTCCAAGGAGCATTCCGGCTGCAATTCTTCCAGGAAAGATCTGTTAGTTCTTTTAACAGTCCATGGTACTTTCAGCATTCTTTGCCAGCACCACAACTCAAAAGCATCAACTCTTCTTGGGTCTTCCTTATACATTGTCCAGCTCTCACATGCATATGAGGCGATTGAAAATACCATGGTTTGGGTTAGGCACATCCTAACCCAAGATATTTTTGCTCTTCAGTGCTTGAAAGAGGTCTTTTGCAGCAGATTTGCCCAGTGCAATGTGTCTTTTGATGTCTTAACTGCTACTACCATTGGCGTTGATTGTAGAACCAAGTAATATGAAGTTTGTGACAACTTCAAACTTTTCTCCATCTACCATGGAGCTGCTTATCGGTCCAGTTGTGGGGATTTTTGTTTTCTTTATGTTGAGGTGTAATCCACACTGTAGACTGTAGTCTTTAATTTTCATCAGTAAGTGCTCTAAGTCATCCTCACTTTCAGGAAGCAAAGTTGTGTTGTCTGTGTATCGCAGGTTGCTAATAAGCCTTCCTCCAATCCCGATGCCACATTCTTCTTCATATAGTGCAGCTGCTTGGATCATTTGCTCTGCATACAAGTTGAATAAGTATGGTGAAAGGATACAACCCTGACACACTCCCTTCCTGATTTTAAACTATTCAGTATCCCCTTGTTCTGTTTGAATGACAGCCTCCTGGTCTATGTACAGGTTCCTCATGAGCACAATTCAGTGTTCTGGAATTCCCATTCTTTTCAAAGTTATCCATAATTTGTTATGCTCCACACAATTGAATGCCTTTGCATAGTTAATAAGACACAAGTAAACATCTTCCTAGTATTCTTTGCTTTGAACCAAGATCCATCTGACATCAGCTATCATAGCCCTCACTCCACATCCCCTTCTGAGTCCAGTTTGCATTTCTGGAAGTTCTCTGTCTATATACTGCTGCAACCGTTTTTGAATTATCTTCAGGAAGATTTTACTTGCATGTGATATCAATGATATTGTTTAATAATTTCCACATTGTGTGGGATCACCTTTCTTTGGAATGGGTACAAATATGGATCTCTTCCAGTCGGTTGGCCAGGTAGCTGTCTTCCAAATCTCTTGGCATAGCCCAATGAATGCCTCCAGTGGGACATCTGTTTATTGAAACATCTCAATGGGTATTCTGTTAATTCCTTGTTTTTTGCCAGTTCCTTCAGTGCAGCTTTGACTTCTTCCTTCAGTGCCTTTGGTTCTTGATCATATGCCAGTTCCTGAAATGGATGATTATCTACCAATTCTTTTTGATATAGTGATGCTGTGTACTCCATCAATCTTCTTTTGATGTTTCCTGCATTATTCAACATATTGCCCATGGACTCTTTCAGTATTGCAATTCGAGGCTTAAATTTTTTCCTCAGTGCTTTCAGCTTGAGAAATGCTGAGCGCGTTCTTCCCTTTTGGTTTTCTACCTCCATCTCTTGGCACATTTCATTATAATAATTTACTTTGTCTTTTTGAGCTGCTCTTTGAAATCTTCTGTTCAGCTCTTTTATCCTGTCACCATTCTAGGGTAAGTTTCAGAGTCTCCTCTGACATCCACTTTGGTCTTTTCTTCCTTTCCTGTCTTTTTAATGACCTTTTGCTTTCTTCACAGATGATGTTCTTGATGTCATCCCATAATTCCTCTGATTTTCAGTCATTGGTGTTCAATGTATCAAATCTATTTTTAGGCGGTCTCTAAATTCAGCAGGGATAAAATCAAGGTCATATTTTGGTTCTTGTGGACTTGTTTTAATTGTCTTCAGTTTTAACTTGAACTTGCATATGAGAAGTTGATGGTCTGTTCCACTATCAGCTCCTAACTTTGTTTTGGCTGAAGATATTGAGCTTCTCCTTCACCTCTTGCCACAGATGTAGTCAATCTGATTCCTGTGTACTCCATCTGGT
>NW_006921652.1:1442881-1447108 GCF_000298275.1 Orycteropus afer afer
TCATTTCTATCACTAAGACCATATTTTCCAACTAAGTGTGATTCTTCTCTGTTTCCAACTTTTGCATTACAATCACAAGTGATAATTAATACATCTTGATTGCATGTTTGGTTTATTTTAGACTGCAGAAGTTGGTAAAAATCTTCAATTTCCTCATCTTTGGCTTTGGTGTTTGGTGCATAAATCTGAATAATGGTCATATTAACTGGTCTTCCTTGTAGGCATATAGATATTATCCTGTCCCTGACAGCATTGTGCTTCAGGATATATCTTGAAATGTCCTTTGTGATGATGAATGCCATGCCATTCTTCTTTGAATTGTCATTCCTGGTATAGTAGATCATATGGTTGTCTGATTCAAAATGGCCAGAACTGGTCCAGTTCAGCTCACTAATGCCTAGGACATCAATTTTTATGCATTCCATTTAATTTTTGACAACTTCCAATTTTCCTAGATTCATACTTCATACATTCCATGTTCCTATTATTAATGGATGTTTGCAGCTGTTTATTCTTTTCTTGAGTTGCACCACATCAGTAAAAGGAGGTCCTAAAAGCTTTACTCCATCCACATCATCAAGGTTGGCTCTATTCTGAGGAGGCAGCTCTTTCCTGGTCATATTTTGAGTGCCTTCTAACCTGTGGGGCTCATCCTCTGGCACTATATCAGACAATGTTTCAGGGCTATTTTTCAGTAATATATCAGACAGCGTTTCACCACTATTCATAAGATTTCCACTGGCCAATTCTTTGAGAAGTGGATGGCCTCTTCCTTCTTCTGAGTCTGTCTTAGGCTGGAAGCTCCACTGAAACCTGTCCAGCATGCCTAACCCTGCTGGCATTTGCAACACCCGTGGCACAGCCTCCAGCCTCATAGCAACACATAAGCCACCACAGGATGACAAACTGGCAGATGAGTTCATCTCTCTTAGTTGTTCCAAAGTGCACCACTCCTGCTTCCCGGCCTTCCCTACCAGTTCCGGCCCTCCAAAAAGTCATTGGCCACTGCCTTCCAGCCACCCCTACCAGTTCTGGCCCTCCAAAAGGCCGTCTGCCACCACTTCCTGGGCATCCCTCCCTGTTCCAGCCCTCCAAATATGAAACCTAAAACTATAAAACTTGTAGAAGAAAACCTGGGAGGAAATCTTTGGGACCTTGGAGTAAGCAAAATGTTCTTAGACTTGGAACCAAAAACATGATCCATAAAAAGAAAATTGATAAATAGGACCTCATCAAAATTAAAAAGCTTCGCTTTGTAAAAGATCCTGTTAAGAGAATGAAAAGAAAAATTATTGTCTGAGAGAAAATATTTGTAATTATTTGTTGACCAAGGACTTGTATCTGGAATATATAAAACCAAACCAAACCAAACCCACTGTTGTTGAGTCGATTCTGACTCATAGCGACCCCCGTTGGGTTTCCAAGGCATCAAATCTTTATGGAAGTAGATTGTTCGGTCTTGCTTCTGTGGAGTGGCTGGTGGATTTGAATCACCAATATTCTGGTTAGCAGTCACATGCCTTGGGTACTGTGCTACCAGAGCTCTTTGGAATATATAAAGAACTCTCAAAATTCAACATTAAAACAAAAAATACAACTAGAAAATGGGCAAAGACATGATCAGACATTTCACTGAAGAAGATTCACAGATGAAAAGTAAGCATATTAAAAGATGTTCAGCATCCTTACCTATTAGATAAGTGCAAATTAAAACTACAATGGGATACTAGTCTATACTGATGAGAATTTTTAGAATAAAAAAATACTGCCAATACCACATGTGAAGAAACTGGATCACTCATTTATTGTGGATGAGAATGTAAGATAGTATAACCACTCTGGAAAATTGTTAGTTTCTTAAAAAACTGAACATGTGACTGCCATGTAATGCAGTGATTTTACTCTCGGGCATCTATCCTAGAGAATTGAAAACTTACGCTCATACAGAAACTTGTACAGTAATGTTTGTAGCAGCTTTCCTGATGTCCCTAAACTGGGAACTACCCAAATGTCCTTCAGTGGGTACATGGTTAAATGTGCTGTAGCATTATCTATCCCATGGAATACTTCTCAGCAATCAAAAGAAATGAACCATTGATGTCTGCCAAAAATTTGGATAAACATCAAAAAAATTATGCTGAGGGAAAAAAGCCAATCCCAAGGGATACATACTGCATGATTCCATTGATAACATTTGTGAAATAACATAATTATAGAAAACAGACTTGTTGTTGTTGTTGTTGTTGTTGTTATGTGCCGTCGAGTCGGCCCGGACCCATAGCGACCCCTCCTTGGGTTTCCGAGGCAGTTATCACTACGGAAGTAGGATTGCCCAACCTTCCTTCCGAGGAGTGGCTGGTGGGTTTGAACCGCCAGCCGTCTGGTTAGCAGGCAAGTGTCTTAGCCACTATGCTACCAGAGCTCCCAGAAAACAGACTATAGACTATAATTATGTAATTTTATACATATACATACATATGTATACATATATGTACATGTATATGTGAATATATATATATATATAAGTCACTGTACCAAAAAGATTTATTTGTCACTCATTTGTCACTCAACTATTTCAGGAGGTAGCATAAACCAGGAACTGACAGAATCAAAGGAAGAAGTCCAAGCTTTACTTAAGGAAATGGTGAAAAACAAAGCTCCAAAAACTGATGGAATACCCATTGAGATTTTCCAACAAATGGATGCAGTACTGGAGGTTCTTACTCATTTATGGCAAGAAATTTGGAAGACAGTTACCTGGCTAATCAATTGGAAGAGATCCCTATTTGTGCCAATTCCAAAGAAGGGTGATCCAAGTGAAAGCAGAAATTATCAAACAATATCATTAATATCACACTCAAGTAAAATTTGGCTGAAGATAATTTAAAAATGGTTGCAGCAGAACATTGACAGGGAAGTGCCAGAAATTCAAGCTGGATTCCAAAGAGGGCATGAAATGAGGTTTCCCTCATTGCTGATGTCAGATGGATCTTGGCTGAGAGCAAAGAATACTAGAAAGAAGTTTACTTACTTTTTATTGACTATGCAAAGTTATTCCACTATGTGGATCATAACAGATTATGGATAGTATTGCAAAGAATGGAAATTCCAGAACATGTAATTGTGCTCAAGAGGAACCTATACATAGACCAAGAGACTGTTATTGAACAATAATGAGGGGATACTGCATTGTTTTAAGTTTGGAAAGGGGTGCATCATGGTTGAATCCTTTCACCATACTTATTCAATCTGTATGCTGAGGACATAATCCAAGAAGCTAGGCTATATGAAGAAGAATGAGGCATCAGGATTTGATGAAACTCATTAACAATCTGTGATATGCAGATATAAAAACCTTGCTTGCAGAAAGCAAAGAGGAATTGAAACCCTTACTGATGAAGACAAAAGACTACTTAGCCTTCAGAGGGAATTACACTTTAACAGACACAAAACAAAAATCCTCATAACAGGGCCAATAAGCAACATTATGATAAATGAAGAAAAGACTGAAGTTGTCAAGGATTTCGTTTTACTTGGATCCACAGTCAATACCTCTGAAAGCAGCAGTCAAGAAATCAAAGGACGTATTGCATTGGGCAAATCTGCTGCAAAAGACTGTTTTAAATTGTTTAAGAAAGGAAAAGATGTCACTTTGAAAACAAAGATGCACTTGACCCAAGCCATTGTATTTTCAATAGCCTCATATTCATAAGAGCTGGGCAATGAATAAGGAAAACTGCAGAATTGATGCATTTGAATTACAGTGTTGGTGAAGAATACTGAATGTACCATACTAGTAGAAGAATGAACAAATATGTTTTGGAGGAAGTTGTCTTAGAAGTGAGAATAGCAGGACTTCATCTCTTATACTTTGGTTACATTGTCAAAAGACACCAGTCCCTGGAGAAAACCCAGTATATCAGGCTGGGTAAAGTAGTAGTTGTTGTTGTTATATGCCGTTGAGTCGGCCCTGACTCATAGCGACCCCTCCTTGGGTTTCCGAGGCAGTATCACTATGGAAGTAGGATTGCCCAACCTTCCTTCTGAGGAGTGGAAGTGGTTAGCAGTCAAGTGCCTTAGGCACTATGCTACTAGAGCTCCTGGGTAAAGTAGAGGGTCAGCATTATAGGGGAAGACCCCAATGAGATGGATTGAAAACAGTGGCTGCCAGCATGGGCTCAAGCATGGCAACAATTTTGTGAATCGTGCAGGACCAGGGCACTATTT
>NW_006921652.1:1448963-1459957 GCF_000298275.1 Orycteropus afer afer
TGGGCAATCCTACTTCTGTAGTGATACTGCCTCGGAAACCCAAGGAGGGGTCGCTATGAGTCGGGGCCGACTCGATGGCACATAACAACAACAACAACATATTTTCAATACTGAGAATTTTCCATTGTTAACAGAAGGCATGCATGTTTCTAGTTTTCTCTGATTTTTTCTTTTCAAAGAAAAATCATTTTACTGTTTTTCTAGGGTATTTGTTTTTGATGATGAGGAGCAAAGATTTGCAAGAGAGATGGGAGAAAGGAAAGAGATAGAAAAACCCAAAGAGCCCTACTCCATCTTTTTTTTTTTTTTTGCTTCTTTGATCCCTTTTTCTGCCTGACAAAGGGAAGCTGAATTATTTTCCCTCTCAAAGAGCTCTTTAACTGCACTAAGTATTCAAAGGATAGTTTATGGTGCAACAGCGATCTGGTTTACTGCTAAGGAGCAGATGCCCATGGCACAAAACTCAGACAATAACTGAATTTGAAAGCTCAGTAAAGACAGATGATTTTGAACGGGTGTAGTATTTAGAAATGGTTGACTACTGCAGAGTGTGGGAATTGTTCATTACGAGTATAAATGGGGAGGGCAAGTTAATTTTCTGATTTCTTCCTGGCTATTTTGATATTTGCCACTCCAGAAATTTACTTTTTAACTTGAATAAATAGATTTAGAATGTTCAAACATTCCTAGATATATGAATTTTTTAGTAAGAGGAAAATAAAATGACTTTGGACAGAGAAAACCTTATATATTCTTTGTGCTACATACATTCTATTTGTGGCTGGGTTATCCATCTACCTGGAGCAATAGATTTTAGAATGGAAGTTTGATCTCTTCAGCCTTTTCATTCTGTCCTATTGGAAACATAATAGCTATCGATTTGCCAAAAACTTCTCTTGAAAAAAATGGTGGAATTCTGTAAAAAAGATGCGTCTTAATGAGGAATGATAGGTAGAACCATGGATACACAGGGACTATGAAAGACCAAAGGTAAATGATTGTGAATATGAGCTTGAACTGAATGGTCAAACTAAGGCACACAGATGTCTCCCTGTGGAGAAAGTACAGAATGTGAGTATTTAAGACTGAGAAAGAGGGTCTAAGTGCCAAGGGGACTGATAGGAATGAAGACACTTTTCTCTCATGTAGATTTTTTTGGGAGTAATTTTGAGGTATAATTCTTATGCTATATGATTCACTCATTTAAAGTATAATTTTTTTTTTAAAAAAGTATACGAAACAATATACTATAGTTTTTAGTATATTCACAGAGTTGTGCAACCATCACCATAGTGAATTTTAAAATATTTTTATCACTTAAAAAAGAAACTCCATGATCTATCTCCATATCCTCCTTACTTCCAGCTCTAGACAATAACTAATCTACTTTTCATCTCTGTCTTGGTTCTCTAGTGCTGCTATAACAGAAATACAACAAATGGATGGCTTTACCAAACAGGAATTTTTTCTCTTACAGTTTCAGAGGCTAGAAGTCCGAGTTCAAAGTGCCGGCTCTAGGGGCTGAGTGAAGGCCCCTCAACCTTGGGCGTCAGATATGCCTCCTGTTCCAGGCTTACTGAAGCTGGAGGCTTTTTCTGACTCAAAGGCTTCTGGCTGCTAGGCTGATGAATCCAAGATCTACAGGTAAAATGACATAGTCCCAAGATTAGCAGGCAACACGACAGGCCACTAGTTCAATCCAGGAACAATTTCAAGATATGCAGGCAAATGTGGTAGGCGACTGAGATGAAGTCTTGGCCAAATGCAAGAGCCAGATGAGTCAAAAGCTAGAAGCTTTCCTCAAAGCTCTTCTATATATACTGAAGGCAAGCCACATCCTGAAGGCAACTAATTAGCTGCTCACAGCAGATTCCACCATGGAGTTGATTACATTACATCCAATCTCATCATAGGGAATAACTGCATCCAGCTGCCCAGCCACTCAAAACTATGGCCCAACCAAGTTGACACACAACCTCAAATTGTGTCTCTATAGATTTGCCTATTCTGGCTATTTAAAACAAATGGGAACATATAATATGTGATCATTTGTGACTGGCTTCTTTCACTTAGGGTAAAGTTTTCAGGTTCATTCAAGTTGTAGCATGTATTAATAGTTAGTTCCTTTTTATCGCAGAGCAATATTCCATTATATATATTTACCACATTTTATTTATCCATTTCTCAGTTGATGGTCATTTGGGTCATTTCCATTTTTGGTTAATATGAATAACACTGGCATAAACATTTGAATATAAATTTTTTTGTGGACATATGTTTTGAATTCTCTTGGGCATACTTAGGAGTGGAATTGCTGGGTCATATAATAACTCTACATTTAAACCTTTAAGTGTGTGGCTAAGGAATGACAGGCATACTCTTTACAATTCCACCAGCAGTGTGTGAGAGTTCTGATTTTGCTACATCTTCATCAACATTTGTTTTTATCTGACTTTGATTATGGCTATCTTAGTGGGTGTGAAGTGCTATCTCCTTGCAGTTTTGATTTGCATTTCCTTAAGATAGATGATGTTGAATGCCTCTTCATGTGCTTATACAAATATCATTTGTATACTTTCTTTAGGGAAATGTTTATTCAAAGTCTTTGCACATTTTTAAATTGAGTTATTTGTCTTTTTATTACTGAGTTATAAGAGTTCTTTATATATTCTAGATACTAGGTCTTTATCAGATACGTAACTTCAAAAAATTATCTCCCATTCTATGGGCTGTCTTTTCACTTTCCTGAGAGCATCCTTTGATGTACAAAATTTTAAAATTTAAAACAAAGTATTAAATTTTGATTAAATTTAGCTATTTTTTCTTTTGTTGTTTGTGCTTTTGGCATCATATCTAAGAATGTATTCCCAAATCTGAGATCATGAAGATTTGCCCCTATGTCTCTTTTCAAGAGTTTTGTAGTTTTAGCTCTTACATTTAGGTTTGTGATCCATTTTGAATTAATTTTTCAATACAGTGTGAAGTAAGGGGTCTAACTCCATTCTTTGGCATGTGGCTATCCATTTGTCCTAGCACCATTTATCAGACTTTTAATGAATTGTACATCCCACCTTTAAAACAACAGTTATTAGGAATCTTAATGACTGAGTCCATTCATTTTATAAAAGGGGCAGAACTGCTTGTGGAATAGATACACTGTGTCTGGATAGGGAGCCATCTACCTGTATGGTGTCTCAGATGGGGTAGAAAGCAAGACCACTCTGGCAGCTGAGATGAGCTGAAGGCTGGTGACAGAACCAGGTCCAGTGATATTCCCTGGAATGTCTCTGCTCTAGGAACATGCCACCTGTGTATTAGGTCTAGCTTGAGACCTGGGGGCTAGCACGGGGCATCAGCTCCTTCAATTCAGCTAATTGAAACCTGTCTGGGAATGTTGGGGGTGAGAGTTATAGGCTTAGATATGAGGGGGATAGGGCCAGGGAGGGTATCTCTTTGTTCAAGGAACCTAACAGCCAAATGGGAAGGAGACAGGGCTGGACACTTTGGAATTGAATTGTATCTGATAACTAAGATTTGTACCAAAAATAGATGTTTAGATGGAGTTAAGAGTGCAAAGGGCTTATTGAAAAATAGTACCTATGAAAGAAAAAGGGGGGAGGAGCAGGATTGAGCAGGAGAAGCCAGCAGATTGCAAGCCCAAGAGGGAACTCTGGGGCAAAGACTGCCTGATTGAGGAGTCCTGTTTGGGAGCCAATGACTAGATACTTTTACTGTCTCACTCAGTCATTGGCTAGGGGTTGCCCTGAGAAGAATAGGGCTATGGCAGAGGCAGATGCTGAGGAGCTAACAGCTGAAAGTTGTTAGTTAATTGCACTCCCTGCAGCTGGGCAGTATGTCCTTTCTTGTAGGGAGTGCTGGGTTGTACATTTCTGGGTTTGCCACAAACCATTCATCCACTGGTCACCCCTTGATGCTCCAGGTGTGATGCTGGTTTCAGAAGGCACTCACTCTAAGGAAGAGGGGGAAAGAAGCATAAACAAACTGAGTAAAGGGGTAATAACTGTGGTCGTGGGATGGGCACAGTTAAAGAGTGCATTGTGATAAATCTGTCTGAATTCCTTTGGGTTAATGTTAATGACTTTGGGGGATGGGGTCATAATAAATATAAAGAAAATTAGAAATCATAGTACTTTTGAAAAAAGTGGTTGGCAGGAAGGTCAGTCAACTTTTCTAAGCCTCAGTCTCTTCAACTGCAAATGGAAGTAGCAAAGAAGTTGTTCCACCACTCGTCTGTCTGTTTGTTGAACTGTGGTGACTTGCATGTTGCCGTGATGGTGGAAGCTATGTTTCTGGTATTTCAAATACCAACAGGGTCACTCATAGTGGTCATATTTATGCAGAGCTTCCAGACTAAGGCAGAAAACCTTATAAATAGGTTTAACTTATATAAGTGAAAACCTTATGAATAGCAGTGGAACATTGTCTGATACAGTGCTGGAAAATGAGCCCTTCAGGTTGGAAAGCATTCAGAATGCGGCTGTGGAAGAACTGCCTCCTCAAGCTTGAGTTGACCTTAATGATATGGATGGAGTAAAGCTTTTAGGACCTTCATATGCTGATGTGGCACAATTCAAAAAGAAAAGAAACAGATGCAAACATCCATTAAAAATTAAAACATGGAATATATGAAGTATGAATCTAAGAAAATGTGAATTAATCAAAAATGAAATGGGGCACATAAAGATTGATATCTTAGGCATTAGTGAGCTGAAATGGATTGGTACTAGCCATTTTAATCAGGCAATCATATGATCTCCATACTGGGAATGACAAATTGAAGAGGAATAGTGTCACATTCATTGTCTAAAAGAACATTTCAAAATTTACCCTGAAGTACAATGCTGTCAGTGATAGGGTGATATTTATATGCCTACAAGGAAGACCAGTTAATATGACTGTTATTTATATTTCAACAGCAAACATTAATGCTAAAGATTAAGATATTGAAGATTTTTTAAATCAACTTCTGCAATCTGAAATTGATCAAACATGCAACCAGGATGCGTTGATAATTACTGGTGATTGAAATGCAAAAGTTGTAAACAAAGAAGAAGGATTGATAGTTGGAAAATATGGCCATGGTGATAGAAATGAAGCCAGAGATAACATGATAGAATTTTGCAAGATCAACACTTATTCATTGGAAATACATTTTTTCCATAACCTATACAGCAACTATACACATGGATCTCACTGGATAGAATACACAGGAATCAAATAGACTACATCTGTGGAAAGAGACAATGGAGAAGCTCAATATCATCAGTCAGAACAAGGCCAGAGACTAACTAGGGAACAGACCATCAGCAACTGATGAATTGCTCATATGAGAGTTCAAGTTGAAGCTAAAGAAAATTAAGACAAGTCCAAGAGTGCCAAAATACCACCTGGAGTATATTAGACCATCTCAATTTAGGAACCATCTCAAGAATAGATTTGATGCATTGAACGCTAACGATCTAAGACCAAATGAGCTGTGAGATGACATCAAGGACATCATACATGAAGAAAGCAAAAGGTCATTAAAAAGACAGGAAGAAAGGAAATACCAGAATGGATTTTAGAAGAGACTCTGAAACTTGCTTTTGAATGGAGAGTAGCTAAAGTGAAAGAAAGAAATGATGAAGTAAAAGAGCTGAAAGGAAGATTTCAAAGGCAGCTCAAGAAGATAGTAAAGTATTATAATGAAATCTGTAAAGACCTAGAGTTGGAAAACCAAAAGGGAAGAACATCCTTGGCATTTCTCAAGCTGAAAGAACTGAAGAAAAAATTCAAGCCTTGAGTAGCAATACTATGGGCAAAATATTGAAAGATGCAGAATGCATGAAAAGATGATGGAAGGAATACAGTCACTGTATCAGTAAGAATTGGTTGATATCCAACCATTTCAGAAGGTAGCATTCTGATCAAGTACAGATGATACTGAAGGAAGAACTCCAAGCTCCACTGAAGCCATTGGTAATAAACAAAGATCCAGGAACTGACGAAATACCAATGGAGATTTTTCAACAAATAGATGCAACACAAGAAGTGTTCACTAGTCTATGCCAATAAATTTGGAAGGCAGCTACCTGGCTAATTGAGGAAGAGATAAAGAATTGTGCCCATTTAAAAGAAAGTGATCCAACAGAATGCAGAAATTATTGAACAATGTCATTAATATCATACATGAGTAAAATTTTGCTCACGAGTATTAAAAAACAATTGCAGCAATACATTGACAAGGAACTGCCAGAAATTCAAGTCAGATTCAGAAGAGATCTCGAATGAAGGATATCATTGCTATGTCAGATGGATCTTGGCTGAAAGCAAAGAATACTAGAAAGATGTGTTTTATTGACTATGCAAAGATGTTCAACTGTGTGGATTCTAACAAATTATGGATAAAATTGCGAGGAATGGGAATTCCAAATCACTTAATTGTGCTCAAGCAGAACCTGTACACAGACCAAGAGGTAGTCATTCTAACAGAACAAAGGAGATATTGCATGGTTTAAAATCTGGAAAGGAGTGTATCAGGACTGCATCTTTTCACTATATTTATTCAATCTACTTGCTGAGCGAATAATCTGAGAAGTTGAACTATATGAAGAAGATGCAACATCAGGATTTGAGGAAGACTCACTAATAACCTGTGATATGCATGTGATACAGCCTTGCTTGCCAATACTGAAGAGGACTTGAGGCACTTACAGATGAAGATCAAAGACTACAGCCTTCAGTATGGATCACACCTCAACATAAAGACAACAGATATTCTCACAACTGAACCAATAAGTAACATCAGGATAAATGGAGAAGACATCAAAATTGTCAAAGATTTCATTTCACTTGGATCCACAATCAACAACCTAAGGAAGCAGCAGTTAAGAAATGAAATGATGTATTACGCTGGGCAAATCTACTGCAAAAGACCACTTTAAAGTGTTAAAAAGCAAAGATGTCACTTTGAGGACTAAGGTTTGTCCTTCTCAGCTCTGGTACACCTCATATGCATGTGAAAGCCAGACAATGAGTAAGAAATATTGAAGAAGAATTGATAACTTTGAATTATGGTGTTGATGAAGAATATTGACTATACCATGAACTGCCAGAAGAAGGAACAAATCTTCCTTGGAACAAGTACTGCCTAAATGCTCCTTAGAAACAAGAATGGCGACACTTCATTTCACTTATTTTGAACATACTATTAAGAGGAACCAGTCACTGGAAGGGAATCACTCTTGGAAAAAAGAAGGTCAACGAGAAAGAGGACTATCCTCAAAGAGATAGATTGACAAAATGACTGCAACAATGGGCTCAAGCACAGCAATGATTGTGAAGGTGAGGCAGGACGGAACAGTGTTCTGTTGTACTATGAGTCAGAACTGACTCGAAGGCAACTAACAACAACAAAGGAGTTGTTAGGAGGATTAAATCAAATCATCCTTGAGTGAAATTAGGCATATAGCTAAAGCTCCATAAGTGTTGAGTATTGTGTTGTCATTTTAGTTACTGGTGGCATGTTACTGTCAAACATGACTCATGACATAATACAAATATAAGTTATGCTTGATCTACAGTCCCTGCAGTCATTTCCTCTTGCTTCTGTAAGAAAACCCTGGCAGGTCCCAGTGCTTTTTTGCCTCCTTTCACGTAATAGAATGGCCTAACCTAAATTAAGTTTGTGAATACATTTTCAGGTGGGCAATTAGCATGCCCATTTGTACCTATTAATCAGGACATTGAATTTAGTTTAATGTCAGAGCTCATTGTCTCCAGAGCAGTTCCCACGTAGTAAAGATTGCATTTTTCAGACTCCCTTGCAGCTAAATATGAACATATGACCAACTTTTTCTAAGGGGGTATGTAAGAACTAGATCATGTCCTTAAAGGACAGGGGCAGTCCACCCCTTCTCTTCTACTTTTCCGTGGTGGCTAAAATGCTGTCCCATGGCAGTGAGTCATCTTCAATAGGTGGATGAGAGCAACACCTTAGGGCTAGCAGTGCAATAGAATAATAGCAAGAGCCTGGACCCTTGATGATTTTGTGGAACAGAGATCCCAAACAAGCCCAGAATTTTCTGGTTTATTGTTAGATGCCACTGAGTTGTCTCTGACTCACAGCAACCTTATAGATACCAGATAAAAACAGTGCTGAATCCTGCACTATTCTCCCAACCACTGGGATATTTGATTCCATTGTTGCAGCCATATGTCAATACCTAGTCCTGGTTAAGCCAAGACTTATTTTGTGTCCCTTTTATATGCAACCAAACCTATAGCCTAAGTAACACAAGGGAGAAAAATCAAGCATCTACACAGGCTGGTGAGATATTCAAATCTTACAGCTGTGGGATATGTAAGCCAGAGCCCAGGGAACAGGGTGGAGATACATATCTGAGAATCATTAGCATGTAGTACAAGAAGTTTCACCTGCTTGTACAAACTTGACTTATTTCCCAGTCTTGGCTTTAGTACTAGTCTTTGTTTCAAACTTGACTGCCTCCAGGTCTCAGAACCTTTAAGTCCACTGAAAATATAGCCGAGCTCTATGCGAACCTGGTTGAGAGCTCCCAGCTCCCTTGCTCTCTCTCTCCTATGCAGAATGCTTTCCAGGCTACCTAGAGCCGGTCACACTCATGTTGATTCTTCACTATGGAGAGCTTTGGGTTCCTGAGAACTCATGTCTTATCTCCACCTACTAGAGAATTAGCCCTGTGAGGGCAGGAACAATGGTTTTTTACTTTATTGTGTTCCTCCTCCATACACCATACTGTGTCTGTAGGCATAGCTCAACAAATATTCCTAATTATGAAGCAGATTTTTTTAAAAAAAGTGTTTGCAGATAAATAAAAATATTTTCAAGTAATCTACATTAGGGAGCACTAGAATCATTTCTCTGTTTAACTCTCCAATTCTATCCTGAGTATAGGTTTCTAGTTCTCATTGCCATCAAGTTGATCCTGACTCATGGTGACCCCACATGTGTGAGAGCAGAACTGTGCTCAATAGGGTTTCCAATAGCTGATTTTTAAACATAGATCACAGGGTCTTGCTTCCAAGGTGCTCCTGATGGACTTGAACTGCCAACCTTTGGATTGTGTCTTAACTATTTGCACAACCCAAGGGACTTCAGGAGAAGTTAAAAAAAAAAAAAAAAAAAACAGTTGCTGTTGAGTTGACTCTGACTCATGGTGACCCCATGTGTGCAGAGTAGAACTGCTCCATAGATTTTCAAGGCAGTAACCTTTAGGAAGCAGATTGGTAGGCCTTTCTCCTCAGGCACCTTTGGGTGGGTTTGAATCACCAATTGTTCAGTTGCTAGTTGAGTATTTAACCAGGGGTGAGTTTGCACCAATCAAGGATTTCCTCAGGAGAAATTTGTTGAAGTATATTTTTAGAAGTACAATTACATAGTGAGCTACTAAGGGCATAGTTAAATATGGAAACAGGGTTTTGAATTAGCATGTATGGGGGCATGCATATGGGTGTGCTGGGGGAGAAGGGCAATACAATTAAAAATGTAGGGTATAAATGTCAATTACGTACAAAGAGAAATAAACACAGGTTCACCCATTGATTCATTCAGTGGTGGGCCATGAGGACCTCACTTTTGTTTAGGAATCCACTTGATATGATGCCATTTCATCTCAGTGAATTTGATTGGGGTGTGGGGAGGTGCTGTATCTGCATAAACAACCAGTAGTGTATTTAGCACCCAGCCTTCAACAAACTCACCAGTGCAGGAAGGGAAGAAATGAACTAGACACAATTACAAACATTTTCAAAATACTTCCCACTAAGTCCAGTTGAAACATTTCATTTGATTGGTTTTATACTTCTGGATTTGGGCTTGCTTTTTTCATGTCTCTGACCCTTAGCTAGGATCTAAGATACCCTCAAAATTGAAAGATAGAGAAAGAGACCAATCTGCAAAAGGAATAGACTCTAGCCGGACTTCCTAGTAGAGAATAATAACTAAAGAAACCCAAGCCAGTGCTGTCGAGTCAATTTCAACTTAATGTGATCCTACAGGATACAGCAGATCTGCTTGTTAGGGTCTCCAAGGCTGTAAACCTTTATGGATGCAGACTGCCTCATCTTTCTCCCATGGAACAGGCTGGTGGATTTGAACTGTTGACTTTTTGGTAAGCAGCTGGATGCTTTAACCATGACACCAACAGAGCTCCTGTTGTTGTT
This sequence comes from Orycteropus afer afer, assembly GCF_000298275.1. Taxonomy (NCBI): domain Eukaryota; kingdom Metazoa; phylum Chordata; class Mammalia; order Tubulidentata; family Orycteropodidae; genus Orycteropus; species Orycteropus afer. The sequence goes on from NW_006921652.1 coordinate 1,459,167, forward strand.
GTTGTTGTTAGGTGCCGTTGAGTAGTCTCCCTCTCATAGTGACCTCATGCACAGCAGAACGAAACACCACCTGGTCCTGAGCCAGTTCCACGATTCTTGCTATACTTGAGCCCATCGTCACTGCCACTGTGTCAATCCATCTCGTTGAGGGCCTTCCCCTCTTTTGTCAACCCGCCACCTTACCAAGCATGACATCCTTCTCCAGAGAATGGTCCCTTCTGACAACACGACCAAAGTATGTATGTGAGATGAAGTCTGGCCATTCTTGCCTCCAAGGAGCATTCCAGCTGCACTTCCTCCAGGACACACCTGTTAGTTCTGTTAGCAGTCTTTAGTACTTTCAGCACTCCTCACCAACACCACAACTCAAAAGCATCAATTCTGCTTTGGTCTTCCTTATTCATTGTCCAACTCTCACATGCATATGAAGCAACTGAAAATACCATAGCTTGTGTCAGGCACACCTTAGTCCTCAAGGAGACATCTTTGCTCTTCAGCTCTTTTTATTATTATTATTAATTTTTTTAAATTGTGATTTGGGTGAAAATTTACAGAGCAAATTCACTTCCCATACAGCAGTTCACATACACTTTGTCTCATGACAGTGACCACAATTTACCACAATGCAACAGCTCCCTTCCCACTTCCTCCCCATAGTAACCTCTTCCCTGTGTCCATCCCTCCATGCACTCCTGCCTCCTGAGCTGTCTCCCTGTGCATAAGCAGCCCTTCTTTCTCCCATGATTGTTCTCTCCAAGGAGCGTATCTACCTCAGGTAAATGTTCAACTCA
>NW_006921652.1:1472739-1497001 GCF_000298275.1 Orycteropus afer afer
GGATCGCTGCCAGACTGCAGCTCCGTATGTCTCCTGTTTTCGGTATTTTCATGCAAATTCTTCTGCTAGTTGGGGTTTAGTCCACTTCTATATCCTTCCCTTCAAGGCTCAGGGGTCCAGGATTATCTTCTGTAGCTATATTAATTGGTTTCCCTTTTCTTTGTTGAAGAGGGTCTGTGCAGTCTTTCTGCCTAGTCTGCTATCTTACCATAACTCTCTGCTCTTCAGCTCTTGAAAGAGGTCCTTTGCAGCTGATTTGCCCAGTGCTATACTTCGTCTGATGTCCTGACTACTTCTTCCATTGGTGTCAATTGTAGAACCAAGCAATGTGAAGTCTTTGACAATTTCAATCTTTTCTGCATTTATCGTAATACTGCTTATATGTCCAGTTGTGAGGATTTTTGGTTTTCTTATGTTGAGATGTAATCCATACTGCAGACTGTATTCTTCAGTCTTCATCAGTAAGTACTTCTAGTCATCCTCACTTTCAACAAGCAAAGTTGTGTTGTCAGTGTATCGCAAGTTGTTAATGATTCTTCTTCCAATCCTGATGCCATGTTCTTCTTCATATAGTCCATCTTCTCAGATTATTTGCTCAGCATATATATAATGAATAAGCATGGTGAAAGGATACAACCCTGACACACTCCCTTCTTGATTTTAAACCATGCAATGTTCCCTTTTTCTGTTCGAATGACAGCCTCATAGTCTATGTATAGATTCCTCATGAGTACAATTAAGTATTCTAGAATTCCCATTCTTCTCAATGTTATCCACAATTTGTTATGATCCACAAAATCAAATGCTTTTGCATAGTCAATAAAACACAAGTAATCATCTTTCAGGTATTCTTGCTTTGAGCCAAGTTCCATCTGACAACAGCAGTGATATCCCTTGTTCCACATCCTGTTCTGAATCCAGCTTGCATTTCTGGAAGTTCTCTGTCAATTTACTGCTGCAACTGTTTTTGAATTATCTTCAGTAAGATTTTACTTGCGTGCAATATTAATGATATTCGATAATTTCCACATCGTGTGGGATCACCTTTCTTTGGAATGGGTACAAATATGGATCTCTTCCAGTCATTTGGCCAGGTAGGTAGCTGTCTTCCAAATCTCTTGGCATAACCCAGTGAGTGCCTCCAGTGGGGCATCCGTATGTTGAAACATCTCAATGGGTATTCCGTCAATTGCTGGAGCCTTGTAATTCTCCAATTCCTTCAGTGCAGCTTCGACTTCTTCCTTCAAAACCATTGGTCCTTGAACATATGCCACCTCCTGAAATGGATGAAGATTGACCAGTTCTTTTTGGTACAGTGACTCTGTATTCTTTCCATCTTCTTTTGATGCTTCCTGCATGATTCAATATATTGCCCATAGAATCTTTCAATATTGCAACTCGAGGCTTAATTTTTTTCCTCAGTTCTTTCAGCTTGAGAAATGCTGAGCATGTTCTTCCCTTTTGGTTTTCTAACTCCAGGTCTTTGCACATTTCATTATAGTAATTAGCTTTGTCTGCTTGAGCCGCTCTTTGAAATCTTCTGTTCAACTCTTTTATCTTGTCATTTCTTCCATTTGCTTTAGCTTGTCTTTGCTCAAGGGCAAATTTCAGAGTCTCTTCTGACATCCATTTTGGTCTTTTCTTTTTTTCTCATATTTTTAATGACCTCTTGCTTTCTTCATGGATGATGGTCTTGATGTCATTCCACAATTATTCTGTTTTTTGGTCATTGGTGTTCAATGCATCAAATCTATTCTTTAGATGGTCTCTCAATTCAGGGGAGATATATTGAAGGTCATAGTTTGGCTCTCGTGGATTTGTTTTAGTCGTCTTCAATTTCAAGTTGATTTTGCGTATGAGCAGTTGATGGTCTGTTCCACAGTCAGCTCCTGGCCTTCTTTTGGCTGAAGATATTGAGCTTTTCCATTGCCTTTTGCAACAGATGTAGTCAATCTGATTCCTGTGTACTCCATCTGCTGAAGTCCACGTGTACAGCCACCATTTATGTTGTTGAAAAAAGTTATTTGCAATGAATAAGTCATTGGTCTTGCAAAATTCTGTCATGCAATCTCCATTGTTAGTCACCAAGGCCAAATTTTCCAACTACTGGTGATTCTTCTTTGTTTCCAACTTTTGCAGTCCAATCACCAGTGATAAGCAACACATCTTGATTGCATGTTCAGTCAATTTCAGACTGTAGAAGTTGATAAAAATCTTCAATTTCTTCATCTTTGGCTTTAGTGGTTGGTGTGTAAATTGGAATAATAGTAGTATTAATGGGTCTTCCTTGTAGACATATGGATATTATCCTATCACTAACAGCACTGTACTTCAGGACAGATCTTGAAACATCCTTTGTGATGATGAATGCTACACCATTCCTCCTCAAATTGCCATTCCCAGCACAGTAGATCATAGGGTTGTCTGATTCAAAATGGCCAAAACCGGTCCATTTCAGCTCACTAATGCCTAGGATATCAATCTTTAGGCATTCCATTTCATTTTTGACAACTTCCAATTTTCCTAGATTCATACTTCATACATTCCATGTTCCGATTATTAATGGATGTTTGTAGCTGTTTCTCCTCAATCTGAGTTGTGCTATGTCAGCACATGGTGAAAGACTTACTTTATCCATATCATTAAGGTTGGTTCTACTCTGATGAGGCAGCTCTTTCCCAGTCCTGTTCTGAGTGCCTTTCAACCCAAGGGGCTTGTCTTCCTGTACTGTGTCAGACAATGTTTATGGGCTATTCATAAAGTTGCCCAGTAATATATCAGACAGTGTTTCTCTGCAATTCATAAGGTTTTTCCCTGGCCAATTTTTTTTAGAAGTGGATGACCTCTTCTTCCTAATCTGTCTTAGTCTATAAGCTGCGTTGATACCTGTGTACCATGCGTAACCTTGATGGCACTTGAAACACTGGTGACACAGCCTCAAGCCTCACAGCAATGTGCAAGCCCCACAGGATGACAAACTGACAGACAAGTTTGTCTCCCTTAGCTGATGGAAACCTCTTTGCCTTCCCCTTACCTAATTCCTACCTGGATGCTGCCACTTTGTGGTCCCCAGCTACTCCGCTCCCTCCCTTTCCTGGCTCTAGGGGGCTGAGGCCTACCCTTGCCTCCCTCCCCTTCCCTGGATCCTGCCAATCTTGTGGTCCCTGGCCACTCTGCTCCCTCCCTTTCCTGGGTCTAGGCGGCTGGGGCCTAGGCTTGCCTCCCTCCCCTTCCCTGGATCCTGCTGCTCTGTTAGTAGAAAATAAACCAAAAACCAAACTCATTGCTGTGGAGTCGAATCTGACTCATGGTGACCCCTCCTTGGGTTTCTGAGGTGGTATTCCGAGATTGTCCAACCTTCCTTCTGAGGAGTGGCTGGTGCGTTTGAACCACCAGCCTTCTGGTTAGCAGTCAGATGCCTTAGGCACTATGTACCAGATCTAGAGTATAAATTTCAGAAACAGTATCTTCTTTGAAGGAGCCCTAGTGGTACACTGGTTAAGTGCTTGGCTGCTAACTGAAATGTTGAAGGTTCGAACTCCCCAGCCACTCCATGGGAGAAAGGAGTGGCAGTTTGGGCCTGTAAAGATGACAGCCTTGGAAACCTTATGTGGCACTTCTATACTGCCCCATAGGTTGCTATGAGTTGGAATCTGCTTGCCAGCAGTGGAATTTGGGTTTTATCTCTCTTTGAATCAGACACTGACTTTCTTCCAGATTTTCATATTTTTATTGACTTTCTATTTTTCTTGACTATTACCTTGTCCTCTGTTAGCAGGCAAGGAGCTAATGTTTTAGTATAATACACCAAATAGATCTGAGGAAATAATTTGGGAGTGGGGAGCTGAGGCTAAGACCCTGGCTTGGCATTTCTTTTAGTTGACAGTGTGACTTGGTCCAGATAATAATGATAAAAATAATAATCACAGTGACAGAAGGCAACATTTACTGAGTTGTTATAAATACCAGATGTTACTATAATTACTTTCTACATATTATCTCATTTCATTCTCACAACAATCTTATAAAATAAGTACTATTATTATCATTATTATCTCCTTTGTCAAAGGCATGAAGCCTGCCCAAAGCTACACAGCTAGTGAATTGTGGGATTAGGATTTTGATGCCAAAACCCTAGTTCTTAACTCCTAAACTCTGCTACCTCCCAACATCTGGGAGACTCATGTTCTCCATGTGTACGACGGAGCTGATATTGCTTAGGCTCTTTTCCAGTTCTAACATTGAAAGTTTTATTACATTATACTTTGTTATTTATGGAAACACATTTCTTGCAAGGAAGGCCCAGTGATAGGTGCTTTGGAAGATGATGAAACGAGGTTGGTTTTGCTCTGAACTTTCATCTCTGTTTGTCTTGCATTATTGCTTATAACCAAGTTCCCTGCTTGGATCTTGTCTATTTTTGGGTCCTTGTGGCATTTCCCAAAGGAACCTGGGTGACATAAGTGGTTTGCACTTGACCACTAACCTAAAGTTTGGTGGTTCGAACCCACCTAGTGGTTTTGTGGAAGAAAGACCTGGTGATCTGCTTCTAGAAGATTACAGGCAAGAAAACCCTATGGAACAATTTTAGTCTGTTACATAGGGTCATCACAAGTCACAATCAATTTGATGTCAATGAGTTTTTAATTTTTTTTTCTTAAATTTATTTTTGTGGCATTCTACCTTGTTTGAGTTTAGTTTTGGTTCCTTGTCCCACCACACAAAACCATTCGTAAGGGATCTGAGTTCTTCCCTGCTTTGAGCAACGTTTCTGGGAACAGGGTGTCTGCCTTTGAAAACCAAGTCCCCCTATTCCCAGTGCCAGAGTCTGTTGCTGCTTGGCTGTTTGCATCTCTACCGTTCCTTTCCCTTAAACCCCAGAAGTCCCCCTTTTTCTAGGATGGGGTGGTGGATGATGACCTGCTTTCCTCCAAAAAGGCTTTGTGATTCCTGGTCCCCATTTCTCCATTATTTAGCCCTTCTGGAAGCTGTATTGATCCTTCCTGGAGCTTTTAAGAGACAAGGAAGGTAAACTTTGCAAAATAGAAACCAAATACTTGACTTTAAACCCACGATACTCTGGATCATTAAAATGATGGCACTGTAGTTCTAATTTTCATCTTGTTGCAAGATTACATTTCAAAAGATGTCCCAGTTGCCTGCCAGTTACTGCTTTTATGTCTTGGGATTTCTACCAGCCTTCTTGCACATGCTGGTATTTCAGATTCACTCGGTGCAATTAAAGAAATTGCATGACTGCTAGTTTCTCCTCTTATTTTTTCCCCTCAGATAAATTGTAGAATTCAACTTGATTAAATCATTTATTAAGTGAGATTTAATAGATCCCAGCAATGCTGCATGTGTGTGTGTGTGCATTCATTATCCATTTTATTCTACATGTGCCAAGAATGGCCATGTGCACAGAGAATTGTTTGTGGAGCTCGCTTTATTCTGCAATTTACCAGCAATGTCAAATTAGGGCCTTTAATGGATTCCTACACAGAAATTCCTAGTGTGGTTGTATTAGCAGTAAGTTTCATTAAAAAGGGCTATTTTTCTCTACTGGGATTTCAGTAAAGAGACAATGTTTATTTATTTTTTTTTTTCCAGTGGAAAATTGATTGTAGCTAAGAGGATACTTGGCTCGAAAGTGGGGAATTATCATATCATATGATTAAATGAAAGCTTACCTTGTTATAAGGTAACTAGACATATCCCAGTAGAATTGAGACAATGTTTGATTAAGCCAGATTTTCCTACTTTATATTCAAGGAACAAATTAAAGAATAATTGAGATCCTTTTCAGATCTTTTATAAGCTGCATATATAAAGCTTCAGCTCCAGGTGGCAAAGCAATTAGCTGATGAATAAAATCAACCCCACTGTCATTCGTCAGATGTTTAAATTCTATAAACCAGATAAATTAATGTGTTCCTTAAGCCAAGTAAATGGTCATGCTCTCCATGTTACCACTCAATTCCCTTGGGGAAGGGTTGGAAGCATGTTCAGAGAAAGGCTAGAAACTACTTAATCAGAAAGGTTGAAATTAAGTTGCCCATTTGATTTTCTAAAATAAACGTCCAATTGGCACAAGACCTATTTTCCAAGCAAACTTGTTAGAGATGATGATTTGGTAGGTTTAGTAAACTAAGGATGGGGCTGGACGCAGCAAGGCACTCTTCTGCCTGCATCGTTAAAGGTCTTTGTTTTCTTATACTTGGCGTTGATGTTATTTATAAGCAAGTAAAAATGTTCTGGTTCATTTATGCCCTGTTCCTGAGTATTAATGCAGAGAATTAAAACCTCTGCTGCCTTTATGTTTTCAGATTGGTTTCTCTGAGGTGAGTTTCTTAAATAAGCACAACTTACTGCCCTTGTATGATGACATGGCGGGTTTTGCTGACATTGATGTCTAGATAAAGTAGACTTAAGGATGAAGAACTTTCTTTAATTAGCTGATGAGTATTTGTGTGTGTGTGTGTGTGTGTGTGTGTGTGGCATATATATATTTAACAAAACAGTTAGCATTTCAATATTCTTCACATGTAAAATTCAGTGACATTATATTTATGTTGATCAACCATCACCATTATCCCTTTCCAAAGTTTAGCAGAAATTCAATGTCACTTAAGCAATGAGACCCCTTTTCCCCTCTCTCCTACCTCCTTTCCCTAGTCTCTGTAACCAACTTTAGTCTCTATAACCAAAACCAAAGTAGTTGCCATTGAGTTGATTCTAACTCATGGCAACCCCATGTGTCTCAGGGTAAAACTGTGCTCCATGCTGTTGTTGTTGTTATGTGCCATTGAGTTGGACCTGACTCCTAGTGACCCTTCCTTGGGTTTCCTAAGCAGTATCACTATGGAAGTAGATTGCCCCCATCTTCTTTCCAAGGAGTGGCTGGTGGGTTTGAACTGCCAGCCTTCTGGTTAGCAGTCAAGTACCTTAGACACTATGCTACCAGAACTCCTCTGTGCTCCATAAGGTTTCCAATGACTGATTTTTCAGAAGTAAATCACCAGGTATTTCTTCTGTGGAACCTCTGGGCAAATTCAAAGCTCCAACCTTTCAATTAGTAGACAAGCACGTTGACCATTTGTACCATCCAGGGAATCCTTGGTCTCTATATACTTGCTTCTTCTATTAATTTTTATTGACAGTTCTATCCTCTGCCATATTCATTACAAGTCTTGCTTCCAGGGCTACTAATGGGCTCTCACTCTTTGCCATTTGGTTTGCTTTGCATGGAGTTGATACCTCAGTCACTATGGATATTACTTTAGGATCTTGCTACTCAAAGTGTGGCATCAGAGTCACCTGAGAGCATCAGAGTCACCTGAGAGCTTATTGGAAATGCAGAATCTCCAGCTCCATCCTGACCTATCAAATCATAATATGCATTCTGTTGATTCATGTGCATATTAAAGACAGAGAAGCACTGGGCAGGAGGGCATCACCTCCTCCAATATGGCCAGTGCTGGAGTCATGAAATGGGAAACATGTAGCCAAAGGCAGTGTCCAGTTTGTGAATTTCCTGAATCTTAAAGTCTCTTTGTCTTTTTTCTTTCTTCATATTTTATTCCCTTTAGTCACTAGCTCTTAAAAAAAGTGAGTCACATAAAAGAAGAGGTAGAATGCATTTATTATAATATTGATTATTCAAGTCCAGCATTCTTTGGGCACTGTAACAAAAATTGGCAATTATTTATAGAAATTGAATTTAGATCTTGCATTCATTACTGAGAGGACTCTGGATGAATTTTCTTGTTGAACTGCCAGTTAGCTATCTATTAAGAGCAAAATATTGGTCTCAATATGGCATAGTAGAGAGACAACTGGATTGGATACCAGGGACCCACTTTTCATCTGATTGTGGGCAAGTCATTTCACTTTGAACTTGATTTCCTTGTCTGTAAAATGAGAGATTTGGAAGCGATGATTTAGGATTTCTTCAAGGTCTGAATGTTTATGATTTGATGAGACTACATGGAAGTCTGAGTAAGACACTCTGAATATATTAACTCAGAACTATTCCAGTGGCCAGAGAGCCAACCTTACTCACAGGTGGTCCTGATGCTCTTTGAGCAGTATCATCCCTGGCATTCATTTTGCAGCAGTATGGAAATTATCCAATCACAGGAGTACCCAGGGATCAAGGGGCTGACCTTTGCATGTGATTCAGGCATGTGTGTGTGTGTGTGTGTGTGTGTGAGTGTGTATGTATATGTGCAGCCTGTAGTGGCTATGTGAATATTCATGCCACACGGGGACTGGAGGGAATGAAGCAGCAGCATAAATATATTTTAATGTACAGAAGAATATGAAACTCATGAATAGCAGAATGTAGCAAAACTCAACACAATCTTTCCTGTAAAATGAAAATCTGATGTCTTCCCAGTCCCCCTGTGTGTTGTATGCTGTTATTGTTTCTTTAAACCAGAATCTGTCTTCTTTTTCTCTTCTTCAATGTGTTTTATTCTAATTTTCATTTGGAGGTTTACTGTGGGCTGTATGTGTGTGCTAGAGAAGTTGGGAGTGATTATTTTTTGATGCAAAGAGGCATCACTTCAAGATTGGAAGAAGTGTTAGGATGAGAAGTTGGTTGGTTAAAGAACAGTATTTTTATACTCTCATGTTGGACAAGATAGACCTGTCCAAAGGCTGCCTGGGGAAGAGCTAATCTGTGATGCTTCTTCTAATTGAGGGACTGATACGCTCACCTTTGAAGCTTTATTCCTCTGTTTCTTCTTTCTTAACACAAAATTGTGTTAATTCCCTACTATGTGCTCAAAGACAGAGATACACAGAGGAGTAAGATGCAATCCTAACCCTGCAAGGCTCATATCTAGCAGAGGAATGTGTGGTCTATAATTTTATCTCCAGTGATAGCTCTCACTCTGCATTTTATTGTAATGTGAGCATATAAGAAAAGCCATAATGGTTATTTGAGAGCAATTTCATTTTCTGGTTACACAGTGTTTACTCAAGTTTGCATAGGGATGGTGTATGTGTGTCTGTGTGTGTGTGCACATGTGCATGTATTGAGGGCTTTGAGTAACAGCTAAAGTGATATTAATAAAGCAGATTTCAGGTCTCTAGAGAATGACAGATTCTCAGCACAAAATACGATATATCCTGGTAAGTGGGTTTATGTCTAAAATTGAATATATTTAAATACATCCAGAGATCCTTAAGGGGGCTGCTTTACTGGGACTCCTCTGGCCCCAAAAGTTGATCTTTGCAGTTTCTCTGTGGTATAATTCTGGGGAGACACATTTTCTTTCTTCAAGTTTTGCAGGCATGGAGTAGTGCTTTGTGGATGCAAAAGTGTGCTGATTCTAGGGGAGTGGTTCTCAAGCTTTGATGGGCAAAGAAATCAACCGAGAAGTGTATTCACAATGCAGATTCCTATTCTGGACTTTCTTTTGCATTCTGAATTCTGATGTGGTAGGTGTGGGAGGGACCCAGGAGCCTGTCTTTTAACAAACTCCCCTAGGTGATTCTGAAATAGGTGGTCTGAAGCTGCACTTTGAGAACGTTGGCAAAGAATTTCTCCATTTGCATCATCATATTTAGACATGGACCCTGCATATGATGCACTTTAAAAGTGTGAAATCCTGGGTTGAAAGCTTACTATGCAAAGGCCAAAAGTTTTTCATTTCATGATCTGACAAATGAATAGAAGACTTATGAAGGCCATGTTGCATAACACTCAAGAATTTAGGCTCTGCCTTCAGACTGCTTGGACTCCAATTCCCATTCCTGTACTTGCTGGCAGCCTGTCCTTGGGCAAGTCACTTAACCCCTCTGAGCCTGTTTCTTCAATTGTAAAAGGTGTATATTACTACTGCCTACACAATTAGCTTGTTGTCTTAGTCATCTAGTGGTGCTACAACAGAAATATGACAAGTGAATGGCTTTAGCAAACAGAAATTTATTCTCTCATAGTTTAGGAAGTTAGAAGTCTGAATTCAGGCCACCAGTTCTAGGGGAAGGCTTTCTCTCTCTTCTCCTTTGGGAGAAGGCCCTAGTCACCTATGGTCCAGTGTTCCTTGGAGGCTCTCAGCACAGGGTCTCTGAGTCCAAAGAACATGCTCTGTTTCTGGGTCTTCTTTCTTGGTGGGACTGAGGTCCCTCCTTCTGTACTTGCTTCTCTCTCCTTTCATCTCTTATAAGATAAAAGGTGACACAGGCCATACCCTAGGGAAACTCCCCTTACATCGGATCATGGCTGTGACATGAGTAAGGGTATTGCATCCCACCCTAATCTAATGAATGATTGGCTGATCACATCATGAGGGATAATTACATCATTATATAACTGCCAAATCACATCAGTACATAACTGCCAGAACACTGGGAGTCATGGCCCAGCCAAGGTGACCTATTTTGGAGGCAAAGAATTCAATCCATGACATTCCACCCTTTGACACCACCAAATTCATGTCCTTGCCACATACAAAACATTTTCACCCCATCATATCATCTCAAAAGTCTTAAACTGACTCTAAATCTAAATTCCATCCTGGGGCAAAATTCATCTTTGAATCTGGAATACAAGTTATCTTCTTCCAAAGTGCAATGGTAGAGCAGGCACAAGATACATGTTTCCACTACAAATGGGAGAAATTGGAGGAAAAGGAGAAATAATGGGCACCAAGCAAGTATAAAAACCCAGTAGAACAATTTATATTAGCTCTCAAGGTCTGAAAATAATCCTTTATTCTCTGAGACCATCTAGGCAATGACCCTGCCCTTCACACTCTGGGTGTTGGCCATGCTTTCTGAATACTGCCCTGAGCTTCAACTTTGCCTTCCAGGCCCATCGGGACATCAACTCTTCTCTTACGGCTTTGGGTGGCTCCATTTTTCTAGTCTGTCTGAGTGGTGACCAAAACCCCTAAGTTCTGACAGTCCCAGTTCTCATGGCCCTTGGGCATGACAGCACCAAACCCTCAGTTTTGGGCAGGGGATCCAGCCCTATTCCTCTGGCACTCGTGAATGGCAGCCCCACACACTGGAAATGAATTGGTGAGGATCTGACTCTTAGAATCCTAGGAAACTGTGGCCCCACCCTTTGAGGCCCAGCAGGCAATAGTTCCACCATCTGAGACTCCAAAGTTTATGGCCCTACCCTTGGAGACCAAAGCAGTGCTGCTTCCCATGCTTCTTTTCTCTTTAGCTTCTGCTTCCTGGTTCCTTGGCCACTTGGACCCTAAGCCCCTTGGGCGTCTTGGGCCAGCTCATCCTCTGCCCTGCCTGGGCAAGTGTTAAAAAGCTCTTTAGCCATCCGATAAGTACCCAGAGGCACCTCACTCTTCCAGTAAGCCTTGGTCCGAAAGATGCTCAGCTGTCTTGCTCTGTGGGTCAGCTCCCATGCCTTCTTCTCCCAGTCTCCTGGTTCTGCTTGCTTCCATTTCTCTGCCACTACTTCTTGCCAGCTGCACCATCTCCAGTGTTAAAGCTCTCTTCACTTCCTTCTGATCCCTCACCAGATTTGTCTTTGATGTCCATAATTTCACTAACAGTCTCTTCAAGGCAATGTAGGCTTTTGCTATTGTGCATTTTAAAACTCTCCCAACCTAAATTCCTAAACCGCTTTCACATTTTAGCTATCTGTTAGAGCAGCTCCACTCTTCCAGTGCCAAATTCTGTCTTGGTTTATTTGGTGTTGCTATAACAGAAATACCAGAAATGGATGAGTTTAACAAATAAAAATTTATTCTCTCACAGTTTAAGAAGCTAGAAGTCTGGATTCAGGGTGCCAGCTCTAGGGGAAGGCGTTCTCTCTGTCAGTTCTGGGAGAAAACCCTTGTCTCTTTTTGACATCTGTGGGCCTGGTGTTCTTTCAGTGTTCTTAGTGCAAGGACTCTGGGATCAAAGGACATGGTCCACTCCTGGCTATTGTTTCCTGGTGGTACTGAGTTCCCTTTCTCTCTACTTGCTTCTCTCTTCTTTTACCTCTTGTAAGATAAAAGATGACACAGGCCACACCCCAGGGAAACTCCCCTTATACTGGATTAGGGCTGTGATAGTAAGCGTGTAGTATTCCCACCCTAACCCCCTTACACCTGATTGGCTAATCACATCAGATCACATCACGGGGAATGATTACATTATTATTATGTTGTTGTTGTTATATGCCATCAAGTCGGACCCGACTCATAGCGACCCCACCTTAGGTTTTCCGAGGCAGTATCACTACAGAAGTAGATTGCCTCATCTTCCTTCCAAGGAGTGGCTGGTGGGTTTGAACTGCCAGCCTTCTGGTTAGCAGTCAAGTGCCTTAGGCCCTACGCTACCAGAGCTCCCTACGTTATTACATAAGTGCTAAATTACATCATTATACAACTGTCAATCCACTGAGAATCATGGCTAGCCAAGTTGACATGTATTTTTTGGGGACACAGTGCAATCCCTGACAGTTGTGAGAATTAAATGAAAAAATTTATATAAAATGCTTACCACAGGGCCTGGCACATACTAAGTGCTCAGTAAATTTTGCCTGCCACTGCCATTTGGTTGTAAGGGAAAACTAAAAGTGTAGTAAATAAGATTCCATACTTAGTTTCTTAGTGCTGCTGAAACAGAAAATACCATATGTGTGTGGCTTTAAAACAGAAGTTTATGTTTTCACAGTTGAGGAACTTAGAAGTCCAAGTTCAGGATGTGGCTCTTGAAGGAAGGTCCTTCCTTGTCTATTTTATCTTCTGTAGCTGTAGTGTTCCTTGGTTTCCTGGCAATCTTCACATGGCATCTATCTTCCCCTCATTTGTGTTTGCTTCTGTGCTTAAGCTGACCTTTTAAGAACTCAGAAATGTTCAGGTTTAGAACAAGCGCTGCACTGATATGGGCTTATTAACATAACAAAGAAAATCCTATTTCCACTTGGGAATATATTCATAAATGTAGGGGTTAAGATTCACACATAATTTTTGGGGAAACTATTCAATTCATAACACATACTTAATTTTTTTTTTTTTTTAAATTGTGATTTGGTTTCATGACATTGATTGCAATCACCACAATGCAATAGCCCTTCTCCCACTTCCACCCTGTGGCTGTCTTTTCACTGTGTCCTTCTTTCCCATGTATTCCTGCCCTTTGAGCTATCTCCCTTGGAATTACTGCCCTTCTGATCTCCCATGGTTGCTTGTTCTAAGGAGTGTACCCACTCAAAACACACACTTTTATATCATGGCTTTCTCTGAGCACTTTGTGAAAGAGTACCCAGTTAATCAGCAGAGAACCCCCAGGAAACAGTCAAGGATTCCTTATTGACTTTACAGTGGTCTTTTCGAACTGCTTATATCATGTTGATGTTGGAGCAGGCTGATAATGGCTATGACTCCTTGGCTTAACGTCTAGGCCTCTTCCAGCCTGGGCCAGACTGCCTGATTTCATGTAGAAAGGAGTGTTATGTTCCTCTTCCAGGGAGCGCATGTATTTTCTTTTGATGTGATTGTCATTCAGTTGATAAAGTGGAACAGATGATCTCTTGTTGAACAGGATGAATACAATTGACAGTTATGGTTTGGAGAGAATGGCTGACATGATTTCAGATCAATAACTGCAGAGAATAGGAGATTTGTGGGGTGAATAGTGGCACTTTTTCCAGATACACTTGGCTTTTTGACTTTGCTTAGGTGCCTGTAGGCTCATGTACTTCAAACCTGAAATTGAAACCTAGCATTCTGCATGAAAAGAAAGAATTCTACGACTGAACCACCACGGCCTCTGTTTGACACTAGCAGGGCATTCTAGCATGTGGTGCAGGGGCCTGGGTTGTCTTGAACTGATCCATGGCTCTGATTGGAAGTTATATGCACCTTTGATATTTTAAAAACTGGGCAAATGAGGTAATTGTTACTTCATATATCCAGTTTGATGAACAAAATTTTCCTGATATAGCTAGTCACAAAATGAGATTGTAAAAAGGGCTTCTTAGTGATGCAAAAGGTGGCAGAGTCTCTGCAGGCCTCCTCTAATGCAGTGTGGTAGTGGGTGGGAGTGTGTATGTGTGTACGCATGTGTGTACACATGCTGCAGAGGTACAGCCTCCCAGCCCCAGAACTGCTTGGAGAGAGATTGAAGGAGAGGTTTTTAATGAAGGGCCTGTGAGTCAGGTGTCCTTCGTTTACCTATTTCCTCAGCACCTCATCCACTGTTTCCACCTTGGTTAGTAACTGAGGTTATTTGGAGTCTCTGGGTGGTGCAAATGATTACCATGCTTGATTGCCAACCATAAGGCTGAATGTTCAAGTCCATCCAGAGATGCCTTGGGGAAAAAGTCCTGAAGGTCTACTTCCAAAATATCAGCCATTGAAAACCCTATGGAGTACAGTTCTATTTTGACACACATGGAGTCACCACAAGTTGGAATCTACTCCATGGCAACTGTTTGTTTGGTATTTCCAGGTGTTAGAAATTCTAATTATACATGCCTAGAATATATATATATATATATATGTATGTATGTATGTATGTATGTATATATATATAGGAGCTCTGGTAGCATAGTGTCTAAGGCAATTGACTGCTAACCAGAAGGCTGGCAGTTCAAACCCACCAGCCACTCCTCAGAAGAAAGATGGGGCAAATCTACTTACGTAGTGATACTGCCTCGGAAACCCAAGGAGGGGTTGCTGTGAGTCAGTCTGACTCAATGGCACATAACAACAACAACAACATGTATATACATACATACATATATATATATATACACACACACACATATATACATATATACACATACATATATATACATGCATATATATACATACGTATATATTATGTGTATCATATACATATATTATATATATTATATGTATTATGTATACATACATATATATTATATATATTACTTCTTTATTCTTTGCATTTTTTTCTTTTCTACAAACACAATTTTCTAATAAAAAGGAAACCATTTAATTAAACATTATACATTTATTCTCAACATTCAATGCTCCAACCTGGGCCAGACTGCCTGATTTCATGTAGAAAGGAGTGTTTAGATTCAGAGGTTTAGATTCAGTTGGTTTGGGGTGGAGCCTGGGAGCAGGCATTATTTAAAGGCCACCCAGTTGATTCTTATGTGCAGCTAGAATTAAGAACCCCGGTCTCAAACAGTAGTTCTCACGCTTGTCTGCATTTTGTAATCACCTGTGGAACTTTAAAACATACTGCTGCCTGGGCCCACCTGCAGAGGTTTGGATTTAATTGGCCTGGAGTGTGGCCTGTGCTTTGGGAGTTCCCCAGGTGATTCAGGAATGGGAAGGGCTGGGTAGTATCCCTGAGACTTATTATTTTTTTAGGGGGTGGGGTGGGAGAGGTCTTAATTTTGTTTTCTTACCGAAGAGCATAATAATACCAGCCTGCCCCTTATTCTCCTATCAGCTGAGAGTTGAGGAGGTAATACAGATCTGAACTTTGAGCACAACTGATCGTAGTACTAGAGACAAAAGTCCATCCCCTCTGGGGTGCAGTAACTACCAAAGCTACAAAAACGCTAATTATAAAGATCGATTGTGTTTTTAATTGTTGACAAAAGGATGAGCTTGAAGGAGATTTTGCTTATTAAGATTGCTTTACCTTCATAAACTGGTGCAAGTAGATTCATAAGGAGTAAGGATATGCCTTCAGGGTGCAAAAAGTCCTATGCAATAGGTACTAATGGCTGTTTTTATTTTCCAATTATTTTTGTCTTCTCTTGCCTTTTTCTTTTCTTCTTCTTTTTTTTTTTTTTTAATTTAAGGTGGGGAGGGCCTCCTTACACTTGTGTATGTATCTTAACAAACTGATTCCACTACAATGATGCTCAGGTTGAATTCTGGACTTTCTTTAGTTAGATCCATCACACAGCTCTTAAGGTTTATTAAAAATATGGGATAGCTTCTGCCATGAAGAATCGTGCTGTGAGCAGCTGAGCTTTCCAGCACAGTAGGTGCTAGGAAGGGTCCCAGGCACTGGCTGCAGAGCTGGGCTTTTGCAGCGAAGCTGTAGCCAAGGCAGAGACTAGTGAGTCTGGAGAGCACTCCACCTGCAGCCATTTCTGACTTCCTGCTTCTCCACAGAAGCCACTTGGGAGCAGTGTGGCCCTGCCTATGAGGGAGGCACAGCCAACCTTCCCGGAACTGACCAGCACAGCCAGAGAGCCTGGAGCCCCGGGCTGATGACAAGCGAAATATTTCACAGAATGTAAATCTTTCATCTTGCAAATGCTCCTTTGGTGAGAAATCAGACAGTGGGTAAGAAGTGGGCAGAATCCTTGCCCCAGTGAATAAAATGAAAGACTGGAGCCTCCTGCCTTTGTTCTGTCACTTGATAGTGCCAAGTTTGTGAAGAAGATTCTCTGCATATGGTGGACCCATTGGCCACAATTGGCTCCAAAATGGAAGACATTGATTTTTCCCTTTATCTCACAGACAATAGAAAGTAAGGAAGGAAAGAGAGAGAGAGAGAGAGAGAGAGAGAATTGGATGCCGCTGTATGTTTGCTTGACTGCTTTCAGGTTGTAAACTCTTCTGACAAAAACCCAACAGAGAAACTTATGATTCAGGTCCTGTCTATCAGTGTCAAATGAGAAACAGTATGAACTTTTCCATGCAATATGCTTCCTCTGGGTCTTTGAAATAGACTCTTAACCGTGAGTGCTTCTGAACACCAAGGAACCCACATCTAAAATACAATTTTGTAAAACTATTAAGAGGTGTCTGTGAGTGTGTGATGAGCATTTTGAATTTTCTGGCTCTTCTCTCTGTGGTTGTGTTTTTAGGGAACTATTGAGAATGGGAGCAAAGGAAGGGTACCCAAGGAGCTGGGTGTGGAAGTGTAGGGCAGATGGGCAGAGGTCAGGAAAGGGAGAGGAGTGCCATGACTGGAACGTTCTTCACCACATTGACAAGTTATAGAGAGCCTGGGGTTGAAGTGTGGACCTCTTCACTTAGTTTGTTGGATGGCTGTAAATTCTTTCTTGGGTAATACCTTTTCCAGGTAGTACTCAATCAAGACATTTGCCCAATTTGTTATAGCCAACAGTCCTTTGCTAAGATTAAACCCAACTTTGGGAGGAGAGCAAAGAGTTGTCAGATGGAAAACAAATAAATCCAGCTGGCAGCTTCAGCCTCTCCCTAAAAGCCTGAGTAGGTGAGGACCACCTAACAGTGGGCTTTACCATTGTGCCTCTGAGGTCATTTTCAGCAGGTGTGAGGTGCGCTCAGCAAAGGAGCCACCCAAACCTTAGAAAAGAAATTAGCTCAGGGACAGCCAGGACCAAACACATGAGCCTCTTCTGTCTCCCCTCACTGTTTCTCCTTTTGACAATTAAAAGTAGCCAGCTCCAGCTAGGCTGAGTGAGACGTTTCTTTGTCAGTCTTCAGGGTTTCCTGTACCCCAAACTAAAGAGGCCTCCCTTGGCCCTGGGAGTCATCTGGTTTCTTTCTTGCTTCCGGGATCCTGAGATCAGATTCTGGCTTTCTTGAGGCAAAATGGAGATCTTCAGGCATCCCATAGCTGAATTAACCTAAAAGTCCACAACCTGTCATCCCAGCCGTTTCTCCTATTGCATCTCTATTGCAACATGGAAGCAAACAAACTTGGGCCCCATGACATGACTAATAAAGGTCAAAAGTCTACTGAACACCAGGAAGTGGAAGATTCCTGACCTCAACCCTATGTGAAAGTGTTTTATCATCAAGGAAGACTTAGGGATATCACGGGAAGTTTTAGAGGCTCTACAAAAGCAAGGAAAGAAGAGCACATCCTAGGAACATGCAAATAACCTATTAAAGATTATGAAACAGAAAAGTTTCCAGGTAAACCATCAGGACTGAACAATAACTTTGTACATTGATTGGTAAGGCCCCGTTTATGGAAATGCCATATGCAAGCACTGAGGTCTACCTGGCTATGATAATGGTGCTCATAATAAACATGCAGGGCCCCATGCTGAGTACATTATCACACAACCTTATGAGGTAGCTACTATTACAGCTCTGTGGTACAGATGAGAAGACTTTATGGATAAATATTACATTACCACTTTGAGGTTGTATCCTCCGTCCAGGCTCCTTCAGTTGGCAGGTGGAAGAGCCACTAGAATTTGTCTTCTTAAAGCCCCCCTTTTGTGATTCTTACAATTATTAGGGGATACTTCAGAGTGTTCTGTCTCATGGGTTTTCCTACCATAGGGTCATGAATGTGAGAGTAAAATCGTCTTTTTAATGTAGATTAACTGTGCCAATAAATTAGTCATCAGGACACAGGGCTATGAGACTTCAGGTCTTCAAACAAGATGCTGAGTGAAATGAAAAACTGCTTCTTGATTTAATTTTAACTGCTTTAAATAACCAAAAAACAAAACAAAACAACAACAACAACAAAAAAAAACTCACTGCTTTCAAGCGGGATCTGACTCACAGCTATCCCTCCTTGGGTTCCCTAGGCGGTATTGGTAGGGAAGTAGATTGCCCAATCTTCCTTCTGGGGAGTGGCAGTGTTGAATCTTCATGTGAGTTCCTAGTTCTGGATTTAGGACAATTTCTCTTTTATTTCATTTTTTTTTTTTTCTTTCTTTTTGTTGTTGTTGTTGAGAATATAAACAGTAGGACACACACCAATTCAACAGTTTTCACATGTACAATTCAGTGACATTGATTACATCCCTTGAGTTGTGCAACCATTCTTGCCCTCTTATTCTGAAGTGTTCTCCTCCCATTAACATAAACTTACTACCCCTTAAGGTTCCTATCTAATCTTTTGGGTTGCTGTTGCCAATTTAATCCCAAATTATCAAAAAACTAAACTCTGCTGTTGAGTTGGATCTGACTCACATAGACCCTTCCTTGGGTTTCTGAGGCAGTATCACTACAGAAATAGATTGCCCAATCTTCTTTCTGAGCAGTGGCTGGTGGATTTGAACTGCCAGTCTTCTGGTTAACAGTCAAACAAAAGAACATAATGGTAAAGGCAAACATTCTTTACTAGTTAAACTAAACTATTATTTGGTTTTGCAAAGATTTTTGGGGTTATTTTTGGTTTAAGGTTTAAAAGTTATCTCAAGACAGTAGTTTCAGGGGTTCATCCAGACTCCATGGCTCCAGAAATCTAGTTGTTGTTGTTGTTATGTGCCGTTGAGTTGGACCAACTCATAGTGACCCCTCCTTGAGTTTCTGAGGCAGTATCACTATGGAAGTAGATTGCCCAACCTTCCTTCCAAGGAGTCCAGGATAATTTGAAATTTTGTTCTGCATTTCCCCCTTTTTGATCTGAATTCTTCTTTAGAATCTTTGGCCAAAATGTTCAATAACGGTAGCCAGGCACCATCTAGTTCTGGTCTCATGGCAAAGTTTCCATGGAAGCAATTAACCAGACATTCCATTTCCTCCTCCTGTTCCTGACTCTCTTTCTTCTATTGCTCCAAGTAAAGAGAGACTAACTGATGTATTTTGAATGGCTGCTTGCAAGTTTTTAAGACTCTAGACACTGTGTGTAGAATAGGAGGTAGAACAGAGAAGCACTAAACATAATATCAGGCTGTTTAACTGGGATGTCCTGTGAAACCAGACCCTAAATCTCCAAACCAAATTTCATGAGGTGTTTGTACATAAGTAGCCTCAGCAGCTACTCTCTCTTTCTTTTTTTGGTCACTGTTGTAAATATATCGATCACACAATTTTTGCCAGTTCAATTTTTTTCAGGTACACAACTTTTGTCAGCAATTACATTAATCATATGTGCAACCCTATCCTTTATCAATGTGAGTTTTCTGTCACTGTAAACCAAACTTAGTACTCCACAAGCAGTAACCCCCCTCCACTTTCTCCCTCCCTCCTGCCCCTGGTAACTACTAATAAACTTTGGTCTATACCCATTGCCTATTCTTGGGATAACTTTCTCTTAAAAGAAGGAGGCTGAAAAATCTATAGGTATGAGGTAGAAGAGCAAACAAAACATTCCCATTACCCAGGCAAACAAGTACACAGAGATAAAAACAACAGATTTGTTTTTCATTCAGCAGTTCATACACATTTTGTTGACACTGGTTTTATTCTTCACAGTGTAACATCTTACCTCCCACATCCTCCCTGTGGTTACCCTTAAGCTCTAAATCTTTATAAGATCAGATCACCAGATCTTTTCTCCCATGGAACTGCTAGTGGGTTTGAACCATTGACCTGTTGGTTAGCAACCAAGTGCTTAACCATTGAGCCACCAGGGCTCTTTTATATCTAGATAATTATAGATAGTAATTAGATATGATATGTAAATGCTTTAAATGTACAGATGACCCTTCCATTTAATGAATAGTAACTAATCATCATGCCATACAGTTAAAAGTTATCTTTTGTGTATGTGTGTGAGTGTTTTCATATGAAAATATAATAACTATACAGCAAGAACTGTGTTAATTGACTATTTATGTTATCAATAAGACTTTGGGTCAACAGTAGGCTGTTAGTAGTTAAGTTTTTGGGGAGTAAAAAGTTATACACAGATTTTTGGCTGTGTGGGGTATGAGTGTCCCTAGCCCCCACATTGTTCAAGGGTTGACTGTATTTCTGTTTACTAATCCAAAAATTATTCTTAGAAGATACACAGTGTTGTGAAAATAATGATATGGTAATCTATATCTATAATCACAGATTGTATTATCAAAGTCTGAGAAGGAAGTTCTGGGAATGGGTGTGGGAAGGAGCATGGGAGGAAACAGGATGAGGAGAAATGGGTGGAGGGGGAGAGTCAAGGCATTTGACTTGAATAATGCTAACCATTTATACCTGGGGTTTGTTTATGCTCTGAAAAGTGAAATGTTACACAAGTATTTTGAAAAATGTTCAAATTAATCAAGTGAGGATGATTGTCATTTCAAGTAATACTATTCCTTGAAAAATTTAGCTGAGTAACTTCATGGCTTTTTAGACATGCAATTTCTGCATTTTGTTTACTCTCAGGCTTTGTCCTCTCTTGGAGTACCTGTTCTCCTGCTACATCTACTTCAATGCTCATTTCTAAAAGTGATTATGTTGAACACTGGTGTCTGACTGTCCAACTGGTACTTAGAGATTAACAGGCAATTTAATCGACTTTTCCCCATATTTTGTTTGCAAGTCATAGTCATCAAGTTGAAGCTAGAATTATGTGTTGTTGTTTTGGGTGTTGTCAAGTCAATCCTGACTCACAGTGACTTCACTTGACAGAATAGAACTTCCCTATAGTTTTATTAGCTGTAATTTTTAAGGGAGCAGATTGTCATGTCTTTCTCTTGTGGATCAGCTGAGTGTGTTTGAACTGCCAACCTTCTGGATAGCAGCAGTGCACTTAACCATTGTATGACCATGGCTCCTTTGGAATTATGTAGATATGTGTATAGCTCCCTTAAGAAAACACAGTAAATATCTAAACTAGGACAAACTGAGGTAGAAAATTTGAGCAGACCCATAATAAAGGAAGAAATTGAGCAGGTCATAAAAAGAAAAACTCCCTGCAAAAAAATGTCCTGGCCCAGAGGGATTCACTGGAGAATTCTATCAAACATTCAGAGAAGAGGTGACACCTATCCTACTCAAGCTCTTCCAGAACATAGAAAAGGATGATATACTCTCAAATGCATGCTATGAAGCAAGCATAACCCTGATACCAAAACCAGGTGAAGACATTACTAAAAAGGAAAACTACAGATCAATACTCCTAATGAATATAGATGCTAAAATCTCCAACAACATCCTCGCCAATAGAATCCAATACTATATAAAAAAAATATATACCATGACCAAGTGGGATTCATAACAGGTATGCAAGGATGGTTCAACATAAAAAAAAACAAACAATCAATGTAATCTACCACATAAATAAAACAAAGGAACAGAACCATATGGTCATATCAATCAATACAGAAAAGGCATTTGATAAAATCCAACACCCATTCCTGATAAAAATAATCTCAGCAAAATAGGAAAAGAAGGGAAATTCCTCAACATAATAAAGGGCACATACAGAAAACCAACAGCCAACATTATTCTCAATGCAGAGGGACTTAAAGCATTCCTCTTGTGAACGGGAACAAGGCAAGGATGTCCTCTATCACCACTTCTATTCAATATTGTATTGGAAGTCCTTGCCAGGGCAATAAATAAGACAGAGAAATACAAGGCATCTGTTCTGGTTACCTAGTGCCACTCTGACAAGAAATATACCACAAATGGGATGACCTTAATAAACAGGATTTTTATTCTTACAATTTGGAGGCTTTAAGTCCAAGTTCAAAATGCCAGGCTCTAGGGGCTGGGTGAAAGCCCCTCAAACTTGGGGTCCAGCTCTGCCTCCTGCTTCTGGCCCACTGGAGCTAGAGGTGTTTCTTCACTCAGACAGCTGCTGGCTGCTGAGGCTGAGAAGTCCCAAGCTTAACAAGTAAAAAGGCACAGTCCCGATATTAACCAATAATAAATATATGTACACCCATGTTCATTGCAGCACTATTTGCAATAGCAAAGAGATGAAAACAACTAAGTGATCATCAATGGATGAATGGATAACCAAACTATGGTACATACACACACAATGGAGTACTATGCAACATTAAAGAATAATGAAGAATTAGTGAATCACCTCATGACATGGATGAACTTGGAGGACATTATGTTGAGTGAAATAATTCAATCACAGAATGACAAATATTGTATGAATCCATTATGGTAAAAAGTAAGGAAAGGTTTTTACACAGGAAAGGAAATTTTCTTTGTTGGTTACCAGGGATGGGAGGGGATAATTAAGAGACAGGTTTGGTATGGGTGAAGGCAGTTACTGAATAAATACATAAAGAAAGAAGACTAGCCATTAGTTCATAGTTTTTGAAGCTAGGTTATGGGCACATGGGGGTTTGTTGTACTAGTTTTTGTTTCTGTTTGAAATATTTTATAATTAAAAAAAGAAAAAGAAAAGAAAACACAGTAAATAAATTGGAATCTACCAACTGGCACTGTTCTCTAATTCTGACAGACCTTACACTTAATACTTCTTGAATGCAGCTTTTTTTATAACACAGGGGACATCTAGACTGCACACAGCTTCTTTCAGTATGTGTGTGTGTGTGTGTGTGTGTGTGTATAGGTGATAGGGCCAAGAAGAATTCACAAAGTGCTCGGATGAGGACTGATAAGAATCACTCCACTAGTAAGGCCAGTTGCACAAAGCCTAATCAACACTTCAGTGAAGAAGTTAGCAACCTTTCTCTCAGCTTGACTGCTTCTTCTGCTGGTGGTGGAAAGGTTGTCAAGGCTCATTACTGGAAAGTTCATCCTGTTAGATTCCACTTAGAGCAGTAAGATGTGTTAGAAAATAGCTTAGATGCTACGGCCATCATAGCAGCAAATTTAGACAATGACAATCCAAGTGGTGGTCAAGGAGTTTGTTAGAGTTTCACTTAAAAACATAAAGATTAATAAACAAACAGTCACCACATATGCATACTACTGGATTGCATTTAGCAGATTTAATCCTGGCTGAATAATGAAGTGAGGTTGTCATGAGTTCCAGGGTTGAAACAGAAGTAAAAACAAAACCAATGATGGGAAAAGGGTTAAAATATATTGTATTATGTACACTAGGCAGGCTATGCTGCATTAATAAATAAACCCAGAAATTTCAGGGGTTAAGGGAAAAAGATTTTTTTTTTCTTCAAAAAAAGTTCAACAAGAGTTAGATGATTCTCCTGGGCAATCCTCCCTTTTTCTTGTTATGCTGCCATCTTAACAGGTGGCTTCCATGGTGGCCAAGGCAAGACTATGCAATGACGCAGAAGAAACACATATCCCTTCTGCACACATTTCATTTGTTATAACTGGTCATATGGTCCCACTCAACTGCAAGGGAGTTGGGAATGTAGATTTCCTGTGTGGCCAGGAGCGAGAGAAGAACTGGATATAAGTGAACGTTAGAAGCCTCTTCTACAAACAAGACTTTAGTGCATGTGGTTGGAGCAGAGTCCAGGGAATGGTCAGCATCAAATACTATTGATATTCAGCAGCAGTTGTTGTTGTTGTTTTAAGGTGCCGTCGAGTCGTTTCTGACTCGTAGCGACCCCATGCACAGCAGAACAAAACACTGCCCGATCCCACGCCAGCTCCACAATCCCTGCTATAGTTGAGCCCATCATTGCAGCCACCATGTCAATCCATCTCATTGAAGGCCTCTCCCTCTTTCGTTGACCCTCCACCCTACCAAGTATGACATCCTTCTCCAGGGAATGGTCCCTTCTGACAACATG
>NW_006921652.1:1499796-1523543 GCF_000298275.1 Orycteropus afer afer
CTGGGCTGATACCTGTGCACCATGTGCATCCTGCTGGGTTTGAAACACCAGTGGCTCAGCCTCAAATCTCACATCAACACATCACCATGGTAGGACAAACCGATAGGTTTGTCTCCCTGTTGGAAACTTCTCGTACCACCCTTACCTGGGTCCCTATGGCTGACTCCTCCTCTGTCCGGATTCCTGGCCTTTTAATCCCCTTTCTCCTGCTCTCCTGTCTTGCTGCTTTGGGATGCCTGGGTTCTCTCTCCTCACCTGGACAGCTGCGGCTCACTGCTCCTCTGTCCTGGTTCATTCAGCAGGGGATGCCCAAATTCTAGGGAATCAAATATGTATTACCACTTTCTTCTTTGGAGCAATGATAAATTGCACAGTCCAGGCATCATTTATATACAGGGTGTGAACACTGTCCATTAATGTCTGGCTAGGGGTCAACTTCGATTTGGATTGATATGTGTTGAACTTAATGAGCTCTTAATAACTTTATATTACCTAAATTACCCTCTTTTGATATTTTGCTTGACTACTGGTCCTGCCTTCTGTGTTGTGATGGTTAATTTTATATATCAACTTGGCTAGGTTATAGTGCCCACTTGTTTGATTAAATATAGTCTAGATGATGCTATGAAGGTATTTAGATGTGATTGACATTTACAATCAGTTGACTTTAAGTAAAGCAGATTACTCTCCATAGCGTGGATGGACCTCATTCAATCAGCTGAAGACACTAAGAGCAAAAACTGAGCTTTCCTAAGGAAGAAAAAATTCTGCTTCAGTTCTGCAACATAGAAATCCTGCAGAGTTTCCATCCTGTTGGTTTGCCCTGAAGATTTTAGATTTGTAAGCCCCTGTGGTGAGCCAATTTCTTAAACTAAATTTCTCTCTCCTTCCATATATTGGTTCTGTTTCTCCAGACCACACTGTCTAGGGACTATTATGCAGATTTGGGGTCCTTTCTCCAGTTTGACCCAACTCACTGATGGACTGTGGTGGTAGTCCTGGCTCCAGGTCCTTACTTGGTGAGATCCACAGCTTCACAGCACAGTTGGTAAGAGTGTAGTGAGACTTTACTAGAGTATGCTTCTCTAGACTTCCAAATACCCTCCTGCTAGACTATTGTAGACATGCTGATGTAGGACCTATATAAACAAGAAATGTCCTTGCTCCTTGGGGAATTTCTACTACTTCCCAGTAGCATAGTGGTTAAGAGAGTTGTTTCAGGGGGCAGGATGCCTGGATCCAAATCCTACTCTTGTCACTAATGAACAGTGAGATGTTGAGTGAGTGACTTAACCTCAGCTTTCTCATCTATAGGCATAATAATAATAATAATAATAATAATAATAATAATATCTACCTCTTAGAGTTGTTGTGATGATTAAGTGAGTTCATACAAGAACAGCATTTAGAACACTGCCTGGTGAATAAGGAAGTGGTTAAGAAAACATTTGCTATTATCACCCTTCTTCAAGACTCAGCTCTGATGTACCTGAGGCTTTCCTGAACTTCCTTCATTTTTTGGGAGCTCTAGAGGTGCACTGGCTAAGACATTTGGCTGCTAACCAAAAGGTTGGTGGTTCGAACCCACCAGTTTCTCCGTGGGAAAAAAAGATGAGGCAGTCTACTTCCATAAAGATTTACAGCCTTTGAAACTCTGTGGGGCAGTTCTACTCTTTCCTGTATGGTTGCTATAAGTCAGAATTGACTCGATGGCAGTGTTTTGTTTGTTTGTTTGTTTGGTGCTAATGCTGCTGTTATAACATTGATCATGTTATCATGCAATTATTGGAGTCTCTATGTGGTGCAAATAGTTAACATGCTTGACTGCTAACCAAAGGTTTCATGGTTCAAATCTACTCTGTAGTGCCTTAGAATAAAGGCCTGGTGATCTACTTTAGAAAAACCATCCATGTAAAACCCTATGGAGCACAGTTCTACTCTGATACACATGGGGTTGCCATGAATTGAAGTTGATTTAACAGCCACTGGTACTGGTAATGTAATTATTACTTTACTCATTGTTCTCTCCCATTAGATTGAGATTAATCAAGGATGATGCTCTGTTCACCATTTACTCTCCTTAAATCTTAGTAGAGTGACATGCAGTAGATTAGCACATATTTTATGATATGACAGGCAGAGCCACGGTGACAGAAGCTGCTAGAATTGACCAATATCCAGTTTTCCTCTCTTTCCTGAGCACAAAGCAAAGCTACATTTCCTAGCTCCCTATACATCTAGATGAACCACGTGACTGAGTTCTGGTGAATGGAATGTGGGTGGGAATGATGTGTGCCTCTTTGGGCTTGGTCATAACTTACTGGACAATCTTCCATGAGCACTTACTCTCCCTCCCATTCAATTGGCTGGAAGATGGTGGAGCCTAGATTCCTGAGTTACCACTTGGAGAAGAGGGGTCTGGACTTTTTAAATTGGGTCAGGCTTCTGAGATGCTGGTCTGTTTGTTACGGATCTGGGTACCACAAAATTATGCTACAGACTTTATGGCACAATATGACTCAATCCACCCACAAAGACTGCTGGGCCCAGACAGCATATGGGACCTGCTCCCATGAGAATCAGAAATATAAAGAAACAACTTAAACCCATGGAAATGTTGGTGATACCCAAGGTGGGATGAGGGAGGAGGAGAAGCCAGCTTGCTCACACTCTTCTTTGGAAGGAGAAAATTCCCACTCAGCAGGGTACTGAGACTTTACCAGGACCTCAGCTTTGCTTTGTGCCCAGGAAAGAGAGCAGAGAACTAGATATTAAAGAATTCTAGCAATTTCTGTCACCCTAGATCTGCCTGTAGCGTAGTGCCTAAGGCACTTGACTGCTAACCAGAAGGCTGGCGGTTCAAACCTACCAGCCACTCCTCGGAAGGAAGATGGGGCAATCTACTTCTGTAGTGATACTGCCTCGGAAACCCAAGGAGGGGTCGCTATGAGTCGGGTCCGACTCGACGGCACATAACAACAACAACAACAACAACAACAGATCTGCCTGTGAACTCAGCAGTCTTATTCAAGTCAGACATTGGCTGCACTGAACCTCTTCCTCCTCTCCCAAGTGTGAGTAGTAACTGGATCTGATTCTAGTTTTCCAGGGAAGTTATCCGGAGAAAAACTGACTCTCACCACACAAAGCACCATCAGGAGAAACAATTACAGTTCCTTTTAAAATTTTGGTTCCTTCATAGGTATCTATTGTCCTGATAAATGGAACTGCTTGGAACACAAAAGCATTTATTTCCTCTTTTAGCTAATTTAATTTTTACAGCCTTGGTGAAAAAATATTTTATGTTTTTACTCTTCTAATGTAATTTTAAGATAGTTTATTCTTGGATTCAATTTTGTTTTCATTTTCCAGAAAATCAATTTAATTCACAGAAGGTTCATTCATTTAATGGCTTTCCTTGCACATGGTTAATGCTTAAGCATCTGATCAAATATTCCTCTTAGCAGTATCTTCTCAAGGCTCAACTGGAGAAGGTGTTAGATGGGAAAATCCTCTGCATTTGGCAAAGGCTTTTTATCCATCTGGATTAATTGAAATGGAAAACCAGCCTGAATTGGTGAAACTGAGCTGCAGACTATTTTGGAAGGCGACTCCTGTGTGATTTCAAATTGGTCAAACTAAATATATGAACATGTAGACTGACAAAGGGAACTCTGGTGGTGTAATGCCTAAGGCATTTGACTGCTAACCAGAAGGCTGGCAGTTCAAACCCACCAGCCACCCCTCTGAAGGAAGATGGGGCAATCTACTTCCGTAGTGATACCACCTCGGAAACCCAAGGAGGGGTCACTCTGAGTTGGATCCAACTCAATAGCAGTGAGTTTGGGTTTTTTTTTTTTTCAATTTAGACTGACAAAGACTTTAAAGTTATGTCTTTTACCTAGCATTCCAGTAGTTGATGCGAATAGGTGGCACAAATGGCTCGGTCTTGTCTATTAATCTAAAGGTTGGGGGGTCAAACCCACCCAGTAGTACTGTCCAAGAAAGCCCTGGCAATCTGCTTCCATAAGATTGCAGCCAGGAAAACACTATGGAGCAGTTCTACTCTGTCACATGGGGTCACTGTGAGTTGGAATCTACTTGAAGCCAATGGGTTCGGTTTGGGTTATATATACACATATATATGTGAAGATGCAGCAATTGTACTTAGAATGTACAATCACAGAAGTAGGAAGAGAAAAGAAGAAGGGCTAACAGAGAAAAGACTGTAGAAGAAGTGGGAGCAGACATCAGATAACTGGAAACTTTGGAATTTTTGGAGCAGCCTTGTAGGTGAAAGGACATCAATGTGCATGTGCCCTGATAGGAGCTGTTTAGTGATAGGGCACATGCCATTTCATGGGCATGGTATTAATTACTTTGTTTGTAAATTGACATTAGTGGGACATCTATACTTGCTTTCAACTTTATAGTGCTCCGTTTTTATAGAACACAGACAAGTGAATGAACCAGGTAACATTTGCTCTCTGTTATACCTGTGCCACCATAAATAAAGTATGCTATTAATCTGGTGACAGTTCACCCAAGTGTGTAGGAGGATATAGGCAGCTTCTAAGATGAGAGACCTCAATTCCAGGACGGACTCCCTTTAGGAAAACAGGATCCATTAAAACGTTTTAGGCCAGATTTATCAGTTAGATTGCAAAGCAAAAAAGTGTCTTGAGGGATGTGAACACAGGAGAGATATAGCTTGGTGGGAATTAAAGCTGGAGAAGTGCCCACGTGGCTGTGTGTGTGTGTGTGTGTGCGTGTGTGTGTGCAGGGGCATTTTAGGAAGAGATGTTAAGCTGTGGGAGTCTGGGAGTCTGGAACATAGCATTCAGAAAGCTCATTGGTGACCTGACCAAACCCATAATTTTTATTTTATTTTATTTGTTTATTTAAAAAGTGGATCTGGAAGGTTCAATCTTTTGGAGGTAAGATAAGAATGTATATGCCTCTGTATGTGGTGCATACAGCAAGGCCTTCTGGTCACTGTAGGCCAGTATCTGTGTATGGTCCTCTGGCTCTGCAGCAACGACCATCTGTGAGCCCAGAGTTCTTTAAGTGAAGCAACTTTAGCTGGGAGATGGCAGCTCTCCTTCCTGCCTCCAGGATCAGCTTTGAAGTAGCTGGGTTGCAGAAGAATTTCTTGGTTTCACTGGAGGATATCCAGGAAGACTCTAAGATTTCTGAAGGTCTTCTCCATCTAGGGTCTTGGCAGCTGAAAATCCAGTGTTGGATTATCATTATTTAAATTCATAATTCCCTCTCCCTAAGTGGGCTCTTAAATGGAAGATTCCAATCAGAAGGCTAACAGTTATCAAGTTCAAGTTAGCATAAACTGAGTACACTAGTTTGTGGGTTGTTGTTATGTTAGCTTCTGTGGAGTCACTTTGATTCGTGGCAGCTTTGTGTATCACAGAATGAAATGTTGCTTGGTCCTGTACCATCTTTGCAATTGTTGATATGTTTGCATCTTCCAGCACTGTGTCGGACAATATTCTATTGTGATCCATAAAGTTCCTATTGGCTACTTTTTTGGAAGTGGATTGCCAGACATTCCTTCCTAGACTGTTTTAATCTGGAAGCTTCACTAAAACTGGTCCACCATGGGTGATCTTGCTGGTATTTGAAATAATGGTGACATAGCTTCCAGCATCATTGTAACATGCAAGGCACCATGGTATGGATGATGGCGTTTATTAGTAGGTACTCAGTATTAATTCAACCCTAGGTGATACAGAGAGACACTGCTCTCATGGAAACTACATTCTAGTGAAATTTTGTTGCTGGTATCTGAGCTGTTAAAATTGGAAAGGAAGCAGGGTTGGATTATCCAATCAGCAAGCTATGCACAGGCTTACTTCTGCTTACTGATCTATAGTGAACAATTTTACCTGATATTCATCACGTTTGATGTGCTTACTGTACATACTGTGCTTACTGGTTAGTCCACTCCTGAAAGAAGGGAAGGCAGTTTGGACACTGTGCAGAAACGGGGTCTGTGGGGCTGGATAGGGAAGATAGATTGAATGGATTCACAATTTCCATAGGACCAAGTCAGCCCCTTAGCAAGGATTTGGGGATTCTGGAAAATAAGAGTGCCTTTGCCTTGAGAGACAGAGTCTAGGCATTTTGGATTCCCTGGGTAAGCAGGGCTGCCTCTCCCCACATTCCTAAGGATGCTTTTAGATGCAATCACACTGGACCCTCTGACAACTCAGCCTGCAGGTTCATTCTGAGGGTTCCACATCTGCTGGTCATTGATTTCATGTTGAGAAAGAAAAGAAGGCAAGAATATCTTCTATCTCGAGAGTTCTTACAAATCCCTTTCATGAACATCATGCAGTTTGAGCCTCACATTTATCCTGCGGTGTAGGCAGAAGAGTCGTTCTTCTCACCAGATGTCTGTTCTCAGAGCATGCCGGCCAGCAAGTAGGAGGGAAATCTCATTAAATAGAATGATCTGACTCTGAAACTGCTCAGCCCCTTCTTGCCCTAACTGCAAGCCCTTGCCATACTTGGGCTCAGGGCTCAGGTCTCATATGTTCTCCTTGGGAAGTGCATGGCTCCCACACATTTCCAGGCTGAAGGGGTTGCTCCCAGTCAGTGCAGAGATGACATGGAACTTGATCCTTCACTGTCCTCATTCCTTCTCCAGCACCCATGCTCCCAGACTCCTCCCTTCTCCAGTGAAGAAACACTGGACATAGGTATTTGAGGAATGGGTGTGATCCATACTAGGTGTTCAAGTCTCAGTTTTGATGGCATCAATTCACCCTGTATATGCACACACATACAAACAGGTACATATGTGGACATACTCTGAGACTCAGAGAAATAAACTAGCTTGTTGACGGCCAGACATTTTTTTAAAAAAAATAAAATGGGACACAGAACCCAGGACTTTTGACTCAGAGTCCAATATTCTTCCCTTTGCTTCACGCTGACTTAAAGAAAAAAAAAAAAGAACAAAGTTAGATAGAGATACAGAACCATCTTCTAGAAGCTTGAAGAAGACTCACTTTGGAAAGCCTGCTTTTTGCTTCATTCTGTAGGGGTTGGGGAGACTGCCATACCCAGAACTGGGAACCATCAGGAGCATTTGAGGAATAACATGCGCTTTGTTATAGGAGCGTCATGAAGTCTTCCCCAAGTGTGAGTGGTGTCAGTGTTTTCATTATTTTTGCCTGCGGTTTGTAACTTGTCATAAGAATTAGTTCCGGCTTAATCGAGAGCCTCATGTTGGGGTAAGAGGAGGAAGTGTTGTGGCCTCTCAAAATGCGGTTTATAAGATCCTGACATTCTAGGTCTTGGCAAATACTGCTGGGAACAGTAGCACATGGGAAGGAGCTATCCACCAAATGTTCCAAGCCCAGCTCCCTCTTGGCCTCTAATTTGGAGGTTGCCTAAAAGTCTCTTGGTGGAGTAGGAATATATATTTTTCCCTTTAAAAAAAAAAAACCAACTTTTTCTTTCAAAAGCCTCTTTATATAGGGATGTATTGTGTGAAAAAGCCCTTGGGTCATGCAAATGGTTTGTACTTGACTGCTAAAGGTTGGTGGTTCAAACCCACCCAGGGATTCCACGGAAGAAAGGCCTGGTGATCAGCTTCTATAAAGCTTATACCCAGGAAAACCTTATGGAGCAGTTCTAGCCTGTAACTCATGTGGTCACTATGAGTTGGAATTGCCTGGGGGGCCATAGGTTTGGTTTTGTTTTACTGCGTGAAAACAAGAAGGTCTTTGGGCAGAATGTGAAGTTGCTTCTTCCCTAACTCACTCAGAAAGAGGCTTTCAGTCCTCAGGCTTATTCTCAGCTTGTCTCTAGACCTTTAAATATTTATCCTCTTATCAAATCATACTTGACCTATGTCCATTCTCTCTTTGCTGTGCTAATTGGAAGCACTGATTCATACTAAAAAGTGTTAATGGGTTAGAGTATGATTCTATGTCAAAACCAAAAACAACCAAACTTACTGCTGTCAAGTTGATTTGACGCATAGCGACCCCCTCCTTGGGTTTCTGAGGCAGTATCACTATGGAAGTAGATTGCCCAATCTTCCTTCTGAGGAGTGGCTGGTGGGTTTGAACTGCCAGCCTCCTGGTTAGCAGTCAAATGCCTTAGGCGCTATGCCACCAGAGCTCCTATACTATACAAGTTCCTTGAAAAAAATTCTCACATTTTTCTAGGGACAGTTATTGTCTCATCCCAATTTCTTCTCCGAACAAACCACAGAATCTTCCCTTTCCTCCAATCTCCTGGGAAGTGACCCTAGAACTTCAGTGAGCACCAGACAGCTAGTCACTGTAAGTATAACTGAGTCCACCCCTAAAGATTCTGAGTCAGTAGGTCTAGGGGGTGGGGATCAAGAGTACCTGGGTGGTGCAAATAGTCAACATAACTGACTGCTAACTGAAAAATATCACTCCAGAAGTAGATTGCCCAATCTTCCTTCCGAGGAGTGGCTGGTGGATTTGAACCGCCAACCTTCTGGTTAGTGTTCAAATGCCTTAGGCACTATGTCACCAGAGCTCCTAGTTCAAGTCCACCCAGAGGCACTTTGGAAGGAAGGTGATCTCATGAAAAATCAGCCATTGGAAATCTATGGAGCACAGTTCTACTCTGAAGTATATGGGGTAACCATGAGTAGGAGTCAACTCGAAGGCCACTGGATTGGGATAGGAACTGAGAATCTACATTTCTCACTAGAATCCAAGAGGTGTAGATGCTGCTGGTCCTTGGACCACACTGAGTAATGCTTCCCTAGGGTTCTCATTGACCACAGCACTCATTAACCAGTTCCTTCCTATGCTGTCTTCTATTGATAATTTTATGTGTGTGGGTGTATCCTATTTTGTCCACTAGATTGAAGGCTCTGGGGGCTCAATGGCTCCTGGTCTCTGGCTTCTTGTTTTCAGGTATCGTCAAGTTGATTTTCTACTCACAGCAACCCCATGTGACAGAGTAGAACTACGCCCTAGGGTTTTCTAGGCTGCAGTCTCTATGGGAGGAATGCTTGTGGTGCAAGAGTTAAGTGCTCAGCTGCTAACTAAAGGTTGGTGGTTCCAACCCACCCAGTAGCCCTGGGGGAGAAAAGGACTGGTGATATGCTTCCATAAATATTACAACCTAAGAAACCCTGAAGAGGAAGTTCTGCTCTGTCATACAGGGTCTCTATGAGTCGGAATTGACTTTATGGCATGCAGTAACAGCAACCTTTATGGAACAGATTGCCAGGTCTTTCTCCTACAGAACTGTTGGGTGGGTTGGAATGCTGATCTTTTCGTCAGCAATCCAGTGTTTACCTATTGTGCCACCAGAGCTATTTTCTCCTAATTTAGGGGCTTCCAAACAGCGAGTGCTCAATGCATGCTTTTTGAATAAATTAATGAAGAGGCTTTCAGGCATGGCAGGAGGGGTATTTTTTAATATCCATTATCTGTGGCCTTCACTACCTTCTCACGTGGCACCAAGCCATCCTCAGTGCCTGAGAATTGGTTAACCTGTCACCACCTTCTACCCTTCGCTCTCACCTCAGGCTTTCACCTTTAGGTACAGGACACTTAAGTCACAGCCAGATGGTGGTGGTAGTATGAAGAAGAGTTAGAAAATAAAATTTACCACTCAGTGATAACCACTATTACTATTTGGAGTATATATTGTCATACTTGGGAGCTCTGGTAGCATAGTGGCTAAGGCACTTGACTGCTAACCAGAAGGCTGGCGGTTCAAACCCACCAGCCACTCCTCGGAAGGAAGGTTGGGCAATCCTACTTCCGTAGTGATACTGCCTCGGAAACCCAAGGAGGGGTCGCTATGAGTCAGGGTTGACTCGACGGCACATAACAACAACAACATTGTCATACTTATTTCTATGCCATATAGACAAATAAGAGAAAAATCTATTACATTGTAATACTGTGTTTTTGTTTTCCCCAATTTAACAGTAATGGTGGACTATCTTTCCAGGTAAATAAAAACACAATTACCACATTAATTTTAATAACAATAGAGTATTTCTTTGTAGGGATATACTATAAACCAAGAAACTAGTCCCTATGGTGCAAGTCTTCCCAATTTTTCAGAATCTCTAAGCAACTTTGAGAAGAATATCCTCATGCATACATCTTTGTGCATATCTGAGACAGTTTCATTAAAAATTAATTAAGTAGGTTCTTTTTTGTAATGTGTGCTTCAGATGTAATTCACAGGACATTTATGTCAGAGAGACTATATAAGAGATGGAGACTTCCCATTAAATAAGTATTATTAATCACATCACCAGTCTCCCATTTTATAATCAAAAGTACATGAGGATAGAACAAGTAGTGCTGAAGTATTTTTATTTTGCATGATTAATGGACTTAGGGCCATTGGTAAAGGGCCCTGTCAGTTACCATGGGACAATGGCACTCCAGCAAATGTGAGCAGTGAGATAGGGCTCTATTGTGTATTTCTCAGATTGTTGCTTGCTCAAACACATCTCGAATCTTTGGAAACTAAAATGAGTTTCTAAAGTATGTGGAAGCTCTGCTTATACTACTCTGATTTTAATATAAGTCTATCTACAGTATCAGCAGATTAATTAAGAAGTCTGCTGGTGGTGATGTTAAAAAGGCTGGCAGATTTTCAACTCAGATTGACACTGTTCAAGACAGAGGCATAACTGATGTTTATTCAAGAATCCTAAGACATGTCACAGATTCTGTGGAGAACATCTGATATCTATAGAGAGCTCCAAGTAAAGTCCTGGGAAAAATATGTTCCAGACGGTTACAGATGTTCTCATATCAAATCATATTTCTATGAAAAGTTATGTAGCTTGTTTGACTGATGGCGCAGCCAATGTGAAGGGACAATCTAATGTTTTCTTCCTGTTCAAAAATAATTGATTCTACCAACTTTATGGGTAGCGTTAGTCACATATTTTGAGTCTTGCAATGGTGGATTTAGGAGGTGTCTGAGCTCCAGTTAATTCAGCAAAAAATTCAGTCAGTTGAGTCCACTCAGAACAATCTGCATGCTGTAAACCATGTGGAAATGCCAAGAATATTAACGGAATGTTTTACCAAATTATGTACATTTTATAGATCCTCAGGTGTCACATCCGGGCATACATGATCATTTCAGATGTTGGTTCTGAGACATTAGACATGGTGGAGGGCTTAAAACAGGGCTCTAAGAAGTGTTGAAAGGCTTTGTCATTCCCTTGTAGAAAGTAATAGAAACTCAGTAGAACATATTCCCACATTGAAGATCTGAGGTAAATACCAGACCAAAGACAAAGACTCCTAAAGAATTACCACGGAGGCTTGAGGTTTACTAGTGTATGAGGATTTTAGACTGTTTTGTCTGCATGCAAATTCGACCTGGAAATACCGTGGTTCAATGATTGGTTTGAAGCCATCAAAGTAAGATAAGTCAAGTAGTTAAAAAAAAATTAAGCATTTTATGAGTAAAAGGAGCTCTCAAAGCCAGTTATGACATACTGAGATTATTCTAGAAGGTTCTTTACCTAAGCTGTGTTTTTACATGATTTGAGGGTGAATGGAGAAGATAAGCTACTATTCAAGTACATTTTTAGGGTATTTAGATAATATCAATATACTTATCAAATGCCTTATTTTTTGCTGAAACATCTCAAATATATTTTTAAAAAAGTATTTCTAATCTGCTGAAATAATTCCTAATGAGATCTAAAAGTTAAATTCCGACCTTACAACACAAGGCTTAATGAGGTTTTAAGCAGTCTAAAGAATTATCATAGTATGGTGTGGTCTCGGCTATGACAGATTGGTGTGCTTACCCCAGGCTTATGCTGGTGACTAACAGTGACTTATGGAGTCAGGAAAAGGGAGACAAGGGCCTGGGGCCAGGGTGATCATAAGACTTTCCTGGGGTTGAGGAGTTTGCAGGATACAGGATTTTAGTGCTAAAACCAGGTGAGTGCAACAGCAATGCCCGCAATGTGTCACCCAAACAGACCTCATGGGAATGGACTCACCTCTCTGCCTAATCATTTATGACCTTCCTTCTCTTCAAGACTACCAACATGGGGGGCAGGCACACATATATGCCTGCACATAGAAGCTTGGCCTCATATTCCCCATCCCCAATGTGTACACACACAAATTGTGATTGTGTTTGCCTGGGACTCTGCATTTACAGGAGTTCAGAGCAATGGCTTTTTCTGTTTCTTTAGCTCACATTGAGATGGTATATGATATATTGAGTCTTCAAGGAGGAGTAGGGTGGTGATTGGCAAGGATGGGAGGAGGAAGCCACATAGGGTATACAAAATGTTTAATGTACAGTCTATACCCTCAACAAAACCAAACCCACTGTAGACTCTATAGCAACCCTACAGGACAAAGCAGAACTTCCTCATAGGGTTTCTGAAGCTATAAATCTTTATATAACAGACTGCATCATCTTTCTCCCACAGAGGGGCTGGTGGGTTCAAACTGCCGACTTTTCAATTAGCAGCAAAATGCCCTAGCTCCTGTACCAGCAGAGCACCTTTCTACTCTTAAAACAGTTAAAATCTAAGTGTAAGAGAGAATAGTGAATGTTGGGGCCATGGGAGTTCGGGGAAAGGAGACATGAGCAAGGTCCTAGTTTAGAAAGATTCCTCTGTCTATTGTATACAAGATGGCTCAGAATGGGGGGAGAAAAGGAGACCCTGTCTGAGGTCTCTTTCAACAATTCCGGTGTGAGTAAGTGATCAGGGAATGGGTGTGTGGTCAACGGGGATGAATAGATAAGGAATGGGGGGAGAGATCTGGTAGAGATTTTGAGGAGGATATGATTAACGGATTTGGTGACAAATTGAGTAAAGAGGATGAAAGCAGAGCCAATTTACTTATCTTTAAAGTAAAAGTTTTTCATGATGATCTGTAACATTCCTTTCTCTCCTAGGAATTCATGACTTCCAGGTTTCTAGACTTAGAGCCTGGAAAAATGCCAATACTTTCCTCCTTTCTATCACACAAAAACTTTTATCCAGTACATGATATTGGAGGAATTAGGGACATCTCTGGAATACTTTTCAGTTTGGTAGGAGGGATAAACATTTATGCAAATAACTATAATTTGATGTGACAGGGGTGGGGTGGGGGAAGTTACAGTCAAAGGACTATGAGAAAACCAAAGAAGCACAACTAACTTGTCTGTAAAAGTGAGGAAAAATGGGCTTCTGAACCAAGTCATGAAGGATGGTCAGGTCAAGAATTTGTTAGGCTAGTTAAGTAGGGTGGAAAGAATAAAAAACACGATGTACAGAAGCGTGAAAGAGACTGATGTGCAGAACACTATGTGTGACTTGTAGTGGAACTTAGAGTGGGTCGTGGTATGAGAGAGAAGGAGAAAGGAGGGAAGTGAGACATGTACCAGTAAAGTTAGGTTATGATCAGATGAAGAAGGCCCTTCTTCCATTTATGGAATTTGGAGTTAATTTTGTTGCTAATTATGATCTACTAGAGAATAGAAAATGATCTGGTTTGTGTTTTAGGAGATAACTTGGTAACCCTAGAAAGGAAGTGGGGAGAAGCTAGAGAAAAGGAGACCAATGGGAGGCCATTAGTTGCCAGGCAAGAGATAGATTATGCATAAATATGTTACTTGAGAAGGAAAAGTTGAGTACTGGGGGAAAGTTGAGTCCAATTTTGAAAATGTTAGCTTTATGAAGTGGCAGAGCATCCATTTATAGATTTGTTTTTCTCCTTGCACTCAACAGATCTTTATTAATTTTGCCAGGTACTAGACTAGGCATTGGTGATTAAAAAAAAAAAAAAAAGAAGAAGAAGAACATTCTGTGACCTCCATCAGCTGAGATACAGTGGTTCTCACTTTATTTTTTTAATCCCAGTACTCACAAGGGATATGGCATACACTTATGGGAGTGGGGATGGGAAGGGATGAGCAGATTATGAAAAAGAAGTAGAGGCATGAAGGAGGGAATATGGCTCAATAAAGAAATAGGAAAAGGGGCAATATACAGATAATTCCCTCCCCAACAAGGTGATTCTAGTTAGCCTGTTTCAATTAGGAAACAAGTAACAGAATACTCTACTGAAGATGTCTCAAACCGTAATGGGACTTATTATGATACATAATAAAGAAATCGAGGGCTGGCCAACTTGATGTCTCAAGAATATCGCTGAGGACCCAGATTCCTTCTACCTTTCTTTTCTGCCTTCCTTAGTCTGTTGCTGTCAGGCTATTTCCTCTCATGATCACAAGATGGCTGCTGCAGTTCCAGACATCACATGCAGACAGAAGAGGGCTGTTCCTTCTTTGTGCATCTTTTTTCCTTCCTATTTATTCCAGTTTTATTGAGATTATAATTTACCATATAATTCATTCACTTACAGTGCACAATTCAATGGTTTTTAGCATATCTCCACATATGTGTAACCATCACCACAGTCAATTTTAGATATTTTCATAACATCAAAAAGAAACCACATACCCTTTAGTTATTATCTTCCTGTCCTCTCATCACTCCACCTCCAGCCCAAACCTCCCACCAACTGCTTTCTATTTCCATAGATGCCCTATTCTTGACTTCCACATAAATGGATTCATACAATATTTGTTCTTTTGTGGCTAACTTATTTTACAAAGCATAATGCTCATCTATATCATTGCATTATCAGTACTTATTACCGTTTATGG
The DNA here is from genome assembly GCF_000298275.1 of Orycteropus afer afer. Classification (NCBI taxonomy): domain Eukaryota; kingdom Metazoa; phylum Chordata; class Mammalia; order Tubulidentata; family Orycteropodidae; genus Orycteropus; species Orycteropus afer. The sequence goes on from NW_006921652.1 coordinate 1,514,479, forward strand.
CTTCCTAATATTCCATTGTGTGGATATACCACATTTTGCTTATCCATTCATCAATTGATGGACATTTGAGTTGTTCCTGGACCATTCACTGGAGAAGGATATCATGCTTGGTAAAGTGGAAGGTCAGTGAGAAAGGGAAGGTCCTAAATGAGATGGATTGACACAGTGGCTGCAGTGATGGCCTCAGGTGTAGCAAGGATTGTGAGGCTGGTGCCAGACCAGACAGTATTTTGTTCTGTTGTACATAGGGTTGCTATGAGTCAGAGCCAACTCGATGGCACTTAACATCAACAACATAAGTTTTTGTGTGGCCATATTCATTTCTCTTGGGTATATACCTATGAGTGGAATTGATGGGTCATATGGTAATACTGGGAGCTCTAGTGGCGTAGAGCCTAAGGCACTTGACTGCTAACCAGAGGCTGGTGGTTGAAATCCACCAGCCACTCCTTGGAAGGAAGGTTGGGCAATCTACTTCTGTAATGATACTGCCTCAGAAACCCAAGGAGGGGTCGCTACGAGTCAGGTCTGACTCAATGGCACATAACAACAACATGGTAATACTATATTTAGACTTTTGAGAAACTGCTAAATTGTTTTCCACTGTGGCTGCACCATTTTACATTCCTACCAGCAGTGTATGAGGTGTACATCTTTTTCTGAAGGGCAAAGAATCCTATCCCAGAAATCTCCAGAAGTTTTCTTCTCATGTATCAGGGGCCAGAACTGGGTTGAAGGCCCACCTCCCATCCCTCTGAACCAATTATTGGCAAAGGAATGTAAGGATCGTGACTATCTTAGACCTGAAAAAATGTACTCAGGTCACATGGGGGAAGCAGGTAACATCAGAAGCAAAATTGTGGCTTTCATCAGAGCAGAAATGAAAATACTTTTTGAGTGTCAACCTTTCCTTCTGCTTGTTGTTGTTGTTGTTGTTGTTGTTGTTATGTGCCGTCGAGTCAAACCTGACTCATAGTGACCCCTCCTTGGGTTTCCGAGGCAGTATCACTACAGAAGTAGGATTGCCCAACCTTCCTTCCGAGGAGTGGCTGGTGGGTTTGAACCGCCAGCCGTCTGGTTAGCAGGCAAGTGTCTTAGCCACTATGCTACCAGAGCTTCCTTCTGCTTAGAATTGGTAATTTTTTGGGAAAAAAATTGACTTTTAGAGCTAGAGCCTTGGTGTGCAGATAAGCAGTTGAACTGGAGGCAAAGATTTGAAAGATACTATAAGAAAGATAGCAAACGTTCTTTTTCAGCCTGATATTGTGATTTGTGCTCCACACACCTTAATTCACTGGACCCTCACCCTGATACTAATAGGCAAGTCTTTTAACAGAGGAAACTGAAACTCAGAGAGGTTGAATAACCAAGCAAGTTCACACATTGCAGAGCTGCAATTTTTATGCTTATTTTAAAATGTTCACTGTGAAGAATTTTGAACATACATGGAAGTAGATAGAATGACATAAAAAATGTCCTCATACCTTCCCTTAGAATTCCTGGGTGTGGCAACAGTTAAAGCATTCAGGTGCTAACCAAAAGGCTAGAGGTTTGAGTCTACCAAGAGATGCCTTTGAAGAAATGCCTGGTGATCTACTTTTGAAAAAATCAGCCATTGAAAACCTATGGAGCACAATTCCTCTCTGACACTCATGGGGTCACCATGAATCAGAACAGACTTGTTGGAGACAGGCACCTACATACCCTCATTTAGCTCCAACCACTTATAACCCCTGGCTAATTTTCCACTCACACCTACTTACTTTTCCCCTTCATTATTCTTTTGAAGTAAATTTCCCCCATTGTAGTATTTCATCTATAAATGGTTCAATATAAATCTCTCTAAGGTAAGGTCTGTTTTCTTTTGAAGATAATTACGATAAGTAGTATATCTTACTTAAAATATTTATTGTTAGATATCCAGTTAATATTTAATTTCCCAATCATCTCATAAATACCATAATTTCTTTTACAGTTTATTTATGTGAATGAATTAAGATTTGAATAATGTCCACACATTGCAATTGCTTGATAGGTTTTAATTCACATTGAATCTGTAAGTTCTTCCTCTAGCTCTTTTTTTCCCTTTGCAATTAACCTTTTGAAGAAACCAAGTTATTTGACTGTAGGTAAGGAGTCCCATAGTCCAGACTTGGCTGGTTGCATCCCCTTTTCGTAGTTTGATGTTTTCCTCTGTCCTTTGTATTTCCTAAAAATTGGAAGTTGGAGTTGGAGGCTTGATCAGCTTCAGGTTTGATTTTTTTTTTTTTTTTTGGCAAGACTACTTCATAAATGGTGTTGTGTTCTTCCATAATGAAGTCTCTCTCTTGGCAATACAGCTGCCACTGATGCTCAATGCCTGGATTCTGTAATTCACTAGGGGTCACCCAATGGTGATTTTATTGTATAATCTTTCCTTCTTCAAGCATTTATTCCAAGGGCTGAGATTTAAAAGTCTGTCTGAGTCAAGCAGGTGCCATGTGGGGGAAGGAGTGCAGAGAGAAAAGAAAGCAAATTCAAAGCATTTGAGACAGTAAGAAGATAAACTCTGAAGGATTATTTATATCCCCAAATTAGCTAGTTACAGACTCATGACCTGGACAGAATTGCTGAGTGTCTTATATCAATCACAGTCATCATTTGTTGTTATTGTTATGTGCCGTCGAGTTGGACCCGACTCATAGTGACCCCTCCTTGGGTTTCTGAGACAATATCACTACGGAAGTAGATTGCCCCATCTTCTTTCCGAGGAGTGGCTGGTGGGTTTGAACCGCCAGCCTTCTGGTTAGCAGTCAAGGTTATGATTTTTGACATTTGTGGCTGGTGGGTTTGAACCGCCAGCCTTCTGGTTAACAGTCAAGGTTATGATTTTTGACGTTTGTGTGTATATATATATATATATATATATGCTTTGCTTGAATAAAGGTCCTTGGATCATGCAAATGGTTTGTGTTTGACTAGTAACCTAAAAGTTGGTGGTTCAGACTACCCAGAAGTGCCACAGAAGAAAGGCCTGACAATCTACTTCAAAGATTATAACCAAAAAAACTCTATGGAGCAATTCTACTCTGTAACATATGGGGCTGCCATGAGTCAGAATCAACTCAGTGGCAGTGGGCTTGGTTTTTTCAGTTGGTGCTTGCATAAAGTCCCCCTTTTAAATCTACAGATAAGATTGAGGGACAAAGGGAGCACAAGTGAGGCCATCTTACCTGCCAAGGAGTAAGAAGAAATGATTGCAGGCATCAGTGCAAGGAGCAGGAAAGTCTGGACCAGTGAGCATTTCCACTCATCAACAAAATTTATTTCACCGCCACAGAAATACACAGCACTCCAGCAGGCACTGTGAACCTTCTGAAGGGAATAGTAAACTCACAAATCAAGGAGGAGATGGGACCAAAGAAATGTTTATCAAGACAAAAGTGACAGAAACATACATGGATATAAACAAAGTCCCCTTCTGTTGCACACCATGGATAATGAGTAGGGGTCCCAGAGAGTAAAAGCTAGGGGAGCGGGGGGAGGTAGCAGACTCCCTGTAGGAATGTGAGGCAAATGTGGGAATCCTGTGAAGGAGGGAACAACTAGAATCAAGTCTAAAATTGGGATACCACTGAGGCTAAGGTCAAAGGGTAAAGAAGCATCCACTCCATCTATAGAGAAAAACAAATTTCTGAAAATACGTTTCTGTGGAAGAGAATGAGAAGCTATGGTGGCTCACTGGTTAAAGTATTTGGCTGCTAACCAAAAGGTGGACAATTTCAACCCACCAGGTGCTCTGTGAGAGGAAGATGTGTCACTCTGCTTCCATAAAGATTTACAGCGTTGGAAATTCTATGAGGCAGTTCTACTTTGTCCATAGGGCTGCTTTAAGTAGGAGTTGACTTGACGGCAGTGAGTTTGGTTGGTGGGTTTGGAAGAGGGTGTTTTTGCCCAGAGTGAATCATGTAAAAAAATCTCTCTTTGACTTCTCTTATATATATTTTGAAAACCAGCACTGAAAGATAAACTTGGAGATAGGGAATGGGTGGAGGAAAGTTGAAACAGCATTTCTGGGCTTTTCCAGCATGTTCAGGATATATCATGGGTCTCTCTGTGGTGCAAACAGCTAATGCACTTGGCTGCTACCAAAAGGTCGGTTCTTCAAGTCCACCTTAGGTGCCTCAGAAAAAAGGTCTGGTGATCTGCTTCCAAACATCAGGCATCGAAAACCCTGTGGAGAACAGTCCTACCCTGACATGCATGAGGTCCCCTTAAGTCAGAATCTGCTTGATGGCAACTGGTAGTAGTTGTCAGTCAGTATGTATTAGTTATATGCTTCAAACCTATTGATAAAAGCCTTTATGTTTGAAGGGGGAGAAGACTAGGAAGAGAGGAAATGTGGCCCTTAGAGAAGTAAGGAAAATGTGAAGGAGTTGTGTGAGGTTGCAGGAACTCAGGAAGCAGCAGAAAGAAGAGTATGAAGGATTCTCTGTTGCTGAGGCAACAGAGGTAAAGAGCCAGGTGGGGAAGAGGAAAACAAGCAGGAAGGCCATCTCAAATGCTACAACCACCCTGTGATTTGGTCAGTTTAGTGAAAACTCAAGAGTCAGATTTGTTCTTTGGCATTAAGTCCTGTGACTGAAGGTTTGGTTTTTCAACCAGTTGTGCTGCCACCTGTGGAGTGCTGGAGAGAGGACGGCAGCAGGGGGTCTGGACCCGCCCTTTCTGGACACATTAGAGATGTCATGGGTAGAGTCTTCATACCACAGAATTCCTTGCAGATTCTTTAAGGAAGGATGCAGGATTGTTTTTCACTCACAAAGAGAAAATTAAAGCTGGAAATTTGATCCTTTAAGAGATCTTTGAATTTATAAGCCCAGACACACTGTGTCGAAAATGGAAACTGGAAAAGACTGTATTCCAGACTTAGAACATAATTGCTTTTGGTATGTACAATCATGTGTTGCTTAACGTCCTCGATGTTATGTTGTTGTCAGGTGCCATTGAGTCATCTCTGACTCATACTGACCTTAAGTACAACAGACTGAAACACTGCCCAGCCCTGGCCAGCCTCATGGTCCCTGCTATACCTGAGCCCAGCATGGCAGCCATTGTGCCAGTCCATCTTGTTGAGGGCCTTCCCCTTTTTTGTTGGCCCTCCACTTTACCAAGCATGATATCCTTCTCCAGAGACTGGCCCCTTCTGACAACATGACTAAAGTAGGTGAGATGAAGTCTGGCCATTGTCACTTCCAAGGAGCATTCTGGCTGTACTTCTTCCAGGACAGATTTGTTAGTTCTTTTAGCAGTCCATGGTATTCTCTGTATTCTTCACCAACACCACAACTCTTCTTCCATCCTCCTTGTTCATTGTCTAGCTCTCACAAACATGTGAGGTGATTAAAAATGGCCTGGGCTGGGTTAGACATACCTTAGTCTTCAAAGAGACATCTTTGCTATTCAGCACTTGAAAGAGGTCTTTTACAGCAGATTTGCCCAATGCAGTATGTCTTCTGATGTCTTGACTGCTGCTTCCATTGGTGGTGATTATAGAACCAAGTAATATGAAGTCTTTGACGACTTCAGTCTTTTCTCCATTTATCATGATACTGCTTATTGGTCCAGTTGTGAGGATTTTTGTTTTCTATATTGAGGTGTAATCCATACTGCAGACTGAAGTCTTTAACCTTCATCAGTAAGTGCTCAAAGTCATCCTCATTTTCAGCAAGTAAAGCTGTGTCTTTGACATATCACAGGTTATTAATGAGTCTTCATCCAGTCCTGATGCCACATTCTTCTTCATATAGTCCAGTTTCTTGAATTATTTCTTAAGCATACAGATTGAATAAGTATGGTGAAAGAATACAACCCTGATACACTCCCTTCCTGATTTTAAACCATGCAGTATCCCCTTCTTCTGTTAGACAGAACCAGGACAGCCTCCTGGTCTATGTACAGGTTCCTCAGTAGTACAATTAAATCTTTTGGAATTCCCATTCTTCTCAGTGTTATCCATAATTTGTTATGATGCACACAATCAAATGCTTTTGCAGTCAATAAAATACAAATAAACATCTGTATTTGCTTTTAGCCAAGATCCATCTGACATCAGCAATGATAGCCCTCATTCTGCATCCTCTTCTGAATCCAGCTTGCATTTCTGCAGGTTCTCTGTCAGTATACTTCTGCAACCATTTTTGAATTTCTTCAGTAAGATTTTGATAAGATAAGATATTATTTTATAATGTCCACATTCTGTGAGATCACCTTTCTGTGGAATGGGTACATATATGGATCTCTTCCAGTCAGTTGGCCAGGTAGCTGTCTTCCAAATCTCCTGGCATAGCCAAGTGAGTGCCTCCAGCAGAGCATGTGTTAGTTGAAACATCTCAATGGGTATTCCATCAATTCCTGGAGTCTTGTTTTTCACCACTTCCTTCAGTGCAGCTTTGGCTTCTTCCTTCAATACCATTGGTTCATATCCTTCAATACCATATGATCATATCTTGATCATATGCCACCTCCTAAAATGGGTGAACATCGACCAATTCTTTTTGGTACAGTGACTCTGTGTATTCCTTCTATCTTCTTTTGATGTTTCCTGCATCATGCAATATATTGCCATAGGATCTTTCAGTATTGCAACTCTAGGATTATTTTTTTCCTTCAGTTCTTTCAGCTTGAGAAATGCCAAGCATGTTCTTCCCTTTTGGTTTTCTAACTCCAGATCTTTGCACATTTCTTTATAATAATTGACTTTGTCTTCTTGAGCTGCTCTTTGAAATCTTCTGTTCAGCTCTTTTATCTTGTTATTTCTTCTGTTTGCTTTAGCTGGTCTCCACTCAAGGGCAAGTTTCAGAGTCTCTTCTGACATCCATTTTTGTCTTTTCTTCCTTTCCTCTCTTTTTAATGACCTTTTGCTTTCTTCATGGATGATGTTCTTGATCTTATTCCACAATTCCTCTGGTTTTTGGTCATTGGTGTTCAATGCATCAAATCTATTCTTTAGATGGTCTCTAAATTCAGGAAGGATATAATCAAGGTCATGTTTTGGCTCTCATGGACTTGTTTTAATTGTCTTCAGCTTTAACTTGAACTTGCATATGAGCAGTTGATGGTATTTTCCACAGTCAGTTCCTGGTCTTGTTTTGGCTGAAGATATCCTCAATACATTCTGTGAAATAAGATGTTATGTGATGTAGATGCTGTGTGAACACTATATTATATACAGGCTGTCCCCAGATTATACACAAATTCCATTCCTAAGTCGGTCTTTAAGTCCAGTTTGTACATCAGTCAGAACAGTTTGGTACTGTTAAAATCTAATGTCAGTTAGTTAAATGTTTGCCTTAATATATAGTATAGCTTTCTATGGACAAAAAACATTATGAAGAAACACTTCCAGATACACTAAAACATCTTTAAGTTGATGTAGTAATAATAATGATAATGTTTTGATGCATGTCACAAAGTAGCACCATTTGTTATTATGAACCATTGTATATACCTCAAATTTTTAATATAACAGGCTTTATGGAGGTAGGGACCATGGACATATATGTGGTGAACATTGCCCAAAAGGATGTTATGTGGTGCATGACTATATTTAAAAAGATAAAATATCCCACAACATTTAACTTTAGAAAGTCATTCTGTTGTGCTGCACAATAAGTAATTTTCACAGGGATTGGGCTAGCTATTCAGTATCAATATGTAGTAATGGTTTCAATATGTGGTAGACCAATAAAAACAAAGCCACTGAGACCCATACTTTGCAGATCTAAGAAGGACAGAGGAGTTAGTAGTGATAATTAATTCCAGTTTCAGGGAAATACTGTAAATGTGCAGTTACATATGCCTCCATCCTGTGCTCTGTGTGCTCTCAGGGAAGGGGGTGTAGTGCCCACAGCAATGGCTTCTGTGTTAGATACTGAACATCCAGGTTATATAGTGAGCCTGGGAAAGGGCATTGTGGAAATGGGAACCACTGATTTGGTCCAAAATCATAGAACCCACTGAAATGGCCACTTGGCTTGGAAAGCTCTCCTTAAAGTGAGTGGCACTGAGGAACTCAAACACACCCCCTCCATTGCTTTGCTAATACAAGCTGGAAGCTCACTCACAGCCTCTGACCCACTTCTCTGTTTCCAGAGGAGTCCCATCCAAGGAGGGGGTGAAGGCTGCTGCTGCTCTGGAGCTTGGCCTGAATTTGTCAGAATTCCTTACTCCTCTCTGCCTCATGAGAAGAATCTTTTCCTTCTTGGTGTAAAAAGTGGAAGGAATGATATGTGAGGGGGAAGGTGGGAGAAAGATGTGAGGATGGGCAACTAGAAACATACCCAGCATACTCAAGTATTACTAAAAAAAAAGGAAAACTTATTTTCTGTAATTGATATTACCTTGCTTTGGAGCCCTTATTCATACAAAGTAAGCAAACCAAAACAAAAATAAAAGGAGCAAAACTTGCTCATTTAAGTAAAATTGGTCTATTCTGCTTTGAAGCATCAGGTAAGCTCAGATGCCAGGTGTGATCTCTCTCTCTCTCTGTTAAAGTTTTTTTTCTTTCAGGCTTTCTCCTCTCAGCCCTTCTTCCCCCTCCCTCTGGCTGACAGCTGGTCACAGAGAAAACCTTAGATGACAATTGTCACATTGTCATGATGTGTTGTCTTCTGCTGGCATTTTTTTTGAGTCATAGCTTATCTCATCTACCATTGGGCAGCAGTTCCAGCCTGGACTCTTCTGCTGCCAAGATGTCTTTGGTTGCTGTGTCTCACAATGATCTCTCTTAGCACATGCAGTGCAAGGGGATTACCCCTAAATTTAATATCCTACACCTTGACTCTGGTAGCATAGTGCCTAAGGCACTGGACTGCTAACCAGAAGGCTGGCGGTTCAAACCCACCAACCACTCCTCGGAAGGAAGGTTGGGCATTCCTACTTCCATAGTGATACTGCCTCAGAAACCCAAGGAGGGGTTGCTATGAGTTGGGGCCGACTCGATGGCAAATAACAACAACAACAACAACACCTTGACTCTGGCTGCCGTTGACCCTGTGAGACTTAGCTAGGAATTTCCATCAGAA
>NW_006921652.1:1523643-1567810 GCF_000298275.1 Orycteropus afer afer
GAAGGAAGATGGGGCAATCTACTTCCGTAGTGATACTGCCTCGGAAACCCAAGGAGGGGTCACTATGAGTCGGGTCCGACTCGATGGCACACAACAACAACTATAGGTTTCTCTTGCCACATGCCAAGTAGCACATTGACAAACTCTCTAAGTCTTAATTCTCAGCTTCATTTTTCTGTGTCTACAACAGGGTAGCTAGGGAACTACTAGATGTCTCTGTACCAGGTGTAGTCTGTTGGGGAGAAACAAGAGAATGTTAACTCTGTCCCATCTACTTAGGCATTTCCTTCCGCAAGTGACGTTCTGGTGTCCCTGGATGGTATAATTGGTGATGTGCTTGGCTGCTAACCAAAAGGTTGGAGGTTCGAGGCCACTCATTCTACTTTGAAGAAAAGCCTGTCAATCTACCTCTGAAAAATCAGCCATAGAAAATCCTATGGAGCGTAGTTCTACCCTGGGGTTGCCATGAGTCAGAATTGAATCGAAGGCAACTGAGTTTTGGTTTTAATGACGTTCTACTGATCCTGAACCACAAGGGCTGTGCATGTGCATGCATACATGTATGTGTTGGAGGAGCAGTGCCAAAAAGAAGAAATTATAGCACCAGCTTAAGTATTTTTGGGTTTTCCTGAAGCCCATCTCAAATTTCTATTATCTCACTGTCCCCTTTTCCCAGGGCCAGCCCACCAAGAAGTGAGGAGATAGGCAGAAAGTCTTTCTATTTCTCCATCTGTTTGACAGGAATGACCCCTACATCATACCATCTGTCCTCTCTATATTGTGTCTTACAGTAAAAACTCTATATTTAAACTCCTGAGCTTTTTATTAATATTTAAAAAGATGATTTTTGAGTAGAAATAATATTTTTTCTCTTTAGACCAAGCTGATTTCTTAAAATAATAGTTTCTCTCTGACTTAATAAATCTGATATAAATCACAAGCTGTAAAGAGGATTTCTTGGTTCAAGGCTGTGCCTCTTTTTCCCTGAAACAACAAAGGCCATTGAATTGATGGGTGGAGAGCAGCAGGGCAACATGATTTATGGGTAATGAAAAATACATTGGAGGGAGAAAGAAGGGCTGCTTATGCACAGGGAGACAGCTCAGGGGGCAGGAGAGTATGGAGGGATGGACACTGGGAAGAGGTAACTATGGGGAGGAAGTGGGAGGGGAGTTGTTGCATTGTGGTAAACTGTGGTCAATGGCATGAGACAAAGTATATGTGAACCGCTGTATGGAAAGTGAATTTGTTCTGTAAACCTTCACCGAAATCACAATAAATAAAATAAAATAAAATAAAGAAAAATACACTGGAGTAATAGTTTCACAAATATGCTGGAAAGGGTTGGGGACTTCTGAATTAGAAGAAATGGATGAAATGCGCAGCTTACATGCCTAAGTGGCTGACTGAAAGGAAAATGTAGCTTGACTGTCACAGCTGGATCTCCCTAGGTTACATGGTTGCCTTTCTCAGCCTCAGCAACAGGGCTGGCAGAAGTGAGTCACCAAACCAATTGCAGGAGAAAGGACAAACATGGCCACTCATAACATGGCTGCCAACAAGGGGAATGGTGGCCCATGGGTGCTTGTGAGGTGTTCTCAGAGATTATTTTTCTTTGATCTATGTATGTGGGGCTGTTTGGGTCAATCTAAAGGGGTCAGCAAACTTTTTTTCTGAAAAGAGCCTAGTAGTAAATGTTTTCACATTTTCAGGCCATAACGTGTCTGTCACAACTACTCAGCCCTGCCATTGTAGTGGAAAAACAACCACAGACATTATATAAATGAATGAATATGACCATGTTTCAATAAAATTTTATTTATCAAAACAGGAAGTGGGCTGGTTTTGGTTTCAGGGCCATAGTTGGATGACTCCTGATCTAGAGTGACATTCCAGGTAAATATCGTAAAGAACTGGTTGACCTGATCCCTTTACTCTGTGTCTGTCTGTACCCTGTCTTTTTCATATCACACACATAGTATATACACAGACTAGATCATATTTTTTGGCATTATGATGACCCAGAGTTTGGCCTTGCCTACAAAATCTTCAGGACAGAAAGGTCTTGAACTGGTGATTTTTCTTTGGGCTTTTGAAATGCTGTTATTTATAGAGGTAGATTTAAAAATTTTATTTGTAATTACTTTATTGCCTTAGGAAATATATAGGTTGGCTCACATTTTTATTTCCAGGCCTTCCAGGCAAGGCTGTGTGCTCCAGGAGCCAACATGCTTATTAGTGGAGAAACCAGAAGGGCCAAACGAGCAGGTGTTCCTAACAGACCACAAGCTACAGGACAATAAGCCATTCTGTGTTTGTTACAGAGCATGTATTACTTTCCTATGGCTGCCCATACCACACACTTAGTGGCTTAAAACACATAGTGGCTTAAAACAATATACATTTATTATCTTACTATTCTGTGAAAGTCGGTCATGAGTCTCACTGGGCTAAAATCAAGGTGTTGGCAGGATGTGATACTTCCTGGAGGCTCTAGGGGGGATATCTGTTCTTTTGCCTTTCCTGGCTTCTATAGGCTTTGAGCAAATCAGCTGTAAAAGACCTCTTTAAAGTGTTAAGGAGCAAAGATTTCACTTTGAAGACTCAGGTGTGCCTAACCCAAGCCACGGTAGTTTCAATCACCTCATATGTGTATAAAAACCAGACAATGAATAAGGAAGACCAAAGAAGAGTTGATGCCTTTGAATTGTGGTGTTGGTGAAGAATACTGAAAGTATCATGGAGTTCGAGAAGAACAAACAAATCTGTCCTAGAAGTGTAGCCTGAATGCTCCTTGGAAGGAAGAATGGCGAGACTTTGTTTTACCTACTTTGGTCATGTCAGAAGGGACCAGTTTTTGAAGAAGGATGTCATGCTTGATAAAGTAGAGGATCAGTGAAAAAGGGCAAGACCCTCAATGAGATGAATTGACAGAGTGGGTGCAATGATGGACTTAAGAATAGCAAGGATTTTCAGTATGGCACAAGGCCAGGTGGTGTTTAGTTCTGTTGTACATAGGGTCACTATGAGTCAGAACCAACTTAACATCACCTAACAACAACAACATAGGTCCTTCATTTTATTTTCTATAAAATGAGGAAGTTGGAATAGGCAGTGTTTTTCCACCTTTTCAAGCAGTAGTGGCCTTTCTTCATGTCAAGCCTATAGAGCTCCAGGTAAGAGAAGCTGCTAAGTTTGAAGCAAGAGTGACAGCCTGAGCCCCCCGACAGACCTTTTGCAAGAACTGCCTGGCAGTTCCAGAGGTCCATGTTTTCCCCCCTCAACATCCTTAGAGAATACTTCCAAGACCATTGGACTAGGTTAGGCATCAGTAACTACAGCCTACTATTTTGTTGTTGTTGTTGTTATGTGCCGTCGAGTCAAACCCAACTCATAGCGACCCCTCCTTGGGTTTCCGAGGCAGTATCACTACGGAAGTAGGATTGCCCAACCTTCCTTCCGAGGAGTGGCTGGTGGGTTTGAACCGCCAGCCATCTGGTTAGCAGGCAAGTGTCTTAGCCACTATGCTACCAGAGCTCCTATAGTCTAAGGTTTATTATTATTATTTCAGTCCTTGAAATAAGAATGGTTTTTATATTTTAAAGAGTTGTAGGGGAAAAAAAAAAAGAATATGTGACAGAGATTGTTTGCGACTCACCCACAAAGCCTAAACTATTTTCCTTCATAGGTAAAGTTTATGAACCCCATGCGTTAGATGATCTATAAAGTTGCTTTAATGTATGATAATAGGCAGGTCACTCAGCACAATGAGCAACAAAAATTTTCTTGGTTTGTTTGTCTATCAAGACCAAACTCTCAGAGAGGAAATAATTCTTCTATATTTAGTAACCACCACTTGTCTGTCAGTTTGCTGTACAGTGGTGACTTGCACGTTGCTATAATGCTTGAAGCTGTGTCACTAGTATTTCAAATACCTGCAGGGTCACCCATGGTTGACAGATTTCAGCAGAGCTTCCAGATTAAGATAGATTAGGAAGAAGGGCCTATTGATATTCTTCTAAAAAAATTAAAACAAGTCCACAAGAGCCAGCATATAACTTTGACTATGTCCCAGCTGAATTTAGAGACCATCACAAGAATGGATTTTATACATTGAACACTAATGATTGAAGACCAGACAAGCTGTTGGATGACATCAAGGATATCACACAAAAGAAAGAAAAAGGTCATTAAAAGGACAGGAAAGAAAGAAAACACCAAAATGAATGTCAGAAGAGACTCTGAAACTTGCTCTTGAATGGAGAGTAGCTAAAGAAAATGGAAGATGCTGGCAAGGACGTGGAAAGATTGGGACTCTCATACACTGCTGGAGAGATTGTAAAATGATACAACCACTGTGGAAAGCAGTATGGTGATGTCTTAAAAAGATGGAGTTAAAAATACCATTTGACCTAGCAATCCCATTACTAGGTATATATCTTAAAGAAGTGAGAACCATGACAAGAACAGATATATGCATACCCATGTTCATCACTGCACTATATACAATAGCAAAAAGATGGAAACAACCTAGATGCCCATCAACAGAAGAATGTATAACCAAACTGTGGTATATACACACAATGGAATACTATGCAATACTAAAGAATAATGTAGAATCTGCAAAATGCCACATAACATAGATGAGCTTGGAGGACATTATGCTGAGTGAAATAAGTCAATCACAGGAGGACAAATATTGTATTAGTTCATTATTGTAAAAAGCCAAACTCAAAACTCACTCACTGCCATCCAATCAGCTCCAACTCATGGTGACCCCTCCTTGGGTTTTCGAGGTGGTATCACTACAGAAGTAGATTGCGCAGTATTCTGGTTACCTAGTGCCCCTCTGACAAGAAAATACCACAAATGGGATGGCCTTAACAAACAGGAGTTTATTCTTACAATTTGGAGGCTAAGTCTAAGTTCCAAGTGCCAGGCTCTAGGGCCTGGGTGAAAGCCCCTCAACCTTGGGGTCCAACTCTGCCTCCTGCTCCTGGCCCACTGGAGCTAGAGGCATTTCTTCACTCAGACAGCTGTTGGCTGCTGAGGCTGAGAAACCCAAGGTTGCCAAGTAAAAAGGCACAGTCCCAATATTACCAATCCACATGGCAGGCCATTAACTTAAGTCCATTGTAAGTTCCAAGGTCGGCAGAGCATAGCAGGCTGCCAAGCAATGATATGGCTACATGCAGGGTCCAAGCATGCCATAGGCTAGAGACCATTCTCAAAGCTTCTTATTTATAGGAAGCAGACCACATACCCAAAGGCAGCTACTCAGCTGCTCCCAGTAGATTCCACCATGGAGGTGATTACCAGTCTCATCATGGGGATTAACTACCACCAGCTAGCTGCCCAGCCACTCAACCAGGCCTAGCCAAGTTGACACACAAACATAACCACCAGACACAGCCTTCCTTCTGAGGAGTGGCTGGTGGATTTGAACTGCCAGACTTGATTAGCAGTCAAATGCCTTAGACACTATGCCACCAAAGGTTTATATAAGGAATGAAACATTCTTTGTTGGTTACCAGGGGTGGGGGTAGGGGAGAGGAGGGAACACTGCTAGATAGATTAAAAAAAAATAAAAAAAATAAAGAAAAAGAAATTAACATCTAAGTGGTCAATTGACAGAAAGAGATCCATATTTGTTCCCATCCCAAAGAAGGGTAATCTAACAGAATGCAGAACTTATCAAACAATATCATCAACATCACACACAACTAAAATGTTGGTGAAGATAATTGAAAAATGATTGCACCAGTATATTGACATGTAACTGCCAGAAATTCAAGTTAGATTCAGAAAAGAATGCAGAACTAGAGACATCACTGCTGATGTCAGATGGATCTTGGCTAAAAGCAGGGAATATCAGAAAGATGTTTACCTGTGTTTTATTGACTATGCAAAGGCATTTAACTATGTGGATTATAACATTATGGATAACATTGTGAAGAATAGAACACTTAATTGTGCTAATACAGAATCTGTACATAGAAAAAGAGGAAGTTGTTTGAACAGAACAAGGAGATATTGTGTGGTCTAAAATTAGGAAAGGTGTGTGTCAGGGTTGTATCCCTTCACCATATTTATTCAATCTGTATGCTGAGCAAATAATTTGAGAAGCTGTACTATATGAAGAAGAATGCAGCATCAGGATTGGAGGAGACCTTGCTTGCTGAGAGCAAAGAGGACTTATAACACTTACTGATGAAGACCAAAGACTACGTATAGCCTTCAGTATGTTTCACCTCAACATAATAAAAACAAAAATCCTCACAACTGGACCAATAAGCAACATTATGATAAATGGAGAAAAGATTGAAGTTGTTAAAAGTGTCATTTTATTTGAATCTACAATTAATGCCCATGGAAGCAGCAGTCAAGAAATCAAATGACATATTTCATTGGGCAAGTCTGCTGCAAAAGACCTCTTTAAAGTGTTAAAAAACAAAGATGGCACTTTGAGGACTAAGGTGCTTGGCCCAAGCCATGGTATTTTCAATTGTCTATATCAATGTGAAAGCTGGAGAATGAGTAATAAGACTAAAGAAGAACTGATGCCTTTGAATTATGGTGTTGGTGAAGAATATTGAATATACTGTAGACTGCCAAAAGAATGAAAAAATTGGTCTTGGAAGAAGTACAGACAGACTGCCCCTTAAAAGCAAGGATGACAAAACTTTGTCTCAAAATTTGGACATGTTATCAGGAGGGACCAGTCTCTGGAGAAGGACATCAATTTTGGTAAACTAGAGGGTCAAGGACAAAGTGGGAGAAAAATGTGGAAAAAACTCAGAATCATGAAAAAGACCAAACCTATCTAATAGAGACTGGTAGAATCCCTAAGACTATGGCTTTTAGACACCTTACAACCTGGGAACTGAACTCAATCCCTGTGGCTCAACTTTCAGCCAAATGGTGGACAGTCATAAGGTGAATAGTAACACTTGGAAGGTATGCACTCATTAAAACAATCAACCATATGGGATCCAAAAGGTACCATTTGCCTAGGGATAAAGCTAAGGAGGCAGGGAAGGGATAGGAAAGAAGGGTGAAGGGAAATGGTAAACACAGGGAGGAAGTGAGGAGAGTGCAATTACATTGTGTAGATTGCAATGAATGTCAAAAAAGAAAATGCGCATGAATTGTTGAATGGAAAACCAATTTGCTCTGTAAACTTTCACCCAAATCACAATTGAAAAGAAGAAGAAAAAGAAATGAGCCTGAGGGTATCAATTCCCCAAACTGGGGAGTCAGGTCAGCTGGGGAGAGTAGAAGATATTAAAAAAAAAGTGGCGGATGTGATGAAAGCAAAATACGTATATGGCAGGAACCCTCTCAAAGGACATGCACTTAACCTACTCATTTCTAAAGCACAAGGGCCTTCTGTCCCAGCTTGTGGAGACCTCAAGGTGGCCGTATTCTCTTTCTTCTATAGTTGAATTTCCTTTGTTGTGGTCCTTGTCCAAACACCTCAGATAACTTTCATTTCTTTTGTTCTGTTGGGCTTAGCTTCCTAGTTCTTGGAGTCCATGACTCATGACCTATTGAGATTCTCCCAGCAGCCAACATACAAGGGTCTTGCCTTTGAAGGCTGGATGCAGCTGCCCCACCAGATCCTTGCTGCTGACTGTGGCTGCGCACAGCCATGTTTTGCCTGGTATCCCTTTGGGTCCTGGCTTTCTCCACAAGATACTACATAAAAGCCCTTCTATAAATACATATAGAATAGTTTATGTCTGGGATATTTCCAGAAGGATCAGATACAGCGTGGAGCAGAATACTCTTCTAAATGTTTAAATTAGTTGTTTAGGCATTTTTCTCCTTATTAATCCAACTTCTTGACACTTTATTTCTTTCTGCCAGCTGAGTTGCTGACCTATTCAAAAACAACATTGTGCTCCCATTTTGTGGCCCAGTTTATGAGTCAATTGGCAGCTGATCAGTAATAGTCCTTCACTGCCAAGATTCACACATTTTCTTTGTTATAACCTGGATGTCCCATTGAGTTGGATTACATGGGACCTCATAAGCAGAATCATATTAGGAATTCTAGGAGGAGTGGCTCTTACATGAGGGAAAATACCTTCTGGGTTTGATCAGTAGAAATCTTGAATAGAATTTTCAAAAATGCCATCACCTGTATAATATTTTGGGGTTGAATTGTGAAAGATCCTTAATCTCTCATTGGTATCCAGGGACTCAACCAAATAACTGCAGAGTTACTACTTACTTGATGTTGTATTATTTATTAAGTGTTTGGCTACTAACTGTAAGGTTGGTGGTTTGAGTTTACCAAGAGGCACCTTGGAAGAAAGGGCTGGTGAACCACTTTCAAAAAATAAACCACTGAAAAATCTGTGGAGTAGACTCCAACTCTGACACTCATAGAGTTATTCTGAGTTGCAATCAACTTGACAATAATTGGTTTGGATTTTGGTTTTGTATCATTTATGCCAGCTCATTTTCCCAGAACAGCTTATTTCTCTTTCACTCACATTTCTGAGTTAAGTAGATATTTCCTTCCATAGAGGTAAATAAGCATCTCTGTTTACCATATCTTGTATTTTTCTCTTCTATAAAATTATGCAACTAAGAATTCTGAATTACTTAGCACAAAATTAGCAGAAGTTTGTACATGTGTTTCAGATGGGAACTTACACCAATGATTCCCAAATGCTTATCAGCTGATAAAGACTAGCCTGTAGCTTCTTAAGGACTAGGGAATTTGTGGGATGCAACCCCAAGAGATCATAATTTTCACCATCTCAGATGTGACTTAGACATTCATATTTTAAAAACGCTTTCCATGGGATACTGATGTATGTTAAGTGGGCACTTCTAAAAATTCTCTATTTTAAAATACCTTGTAAGATAGACCATAATTAAGTTCTTAGAAGATTTAATGTTCATTGGAATCACACAGAAAGCTTGTTCAAAATGGAGGGTCACAGATCCTATCCCCAAAGAGTCTGATTCCCTAGGGATATTGTAAGGATTGGAACACTGCACTTTACAGAAACATCCCAGTGATTCTGATGTAGAAGGCATTGCAGATCACAGTTTGAGAAATACATTGGTGCTTACCAGTTGCCATCAAGTTAATTCTGAGTCATGGTGACCTCATGAGTGTGAAAGTTGAGCTCTGCCCCGTAGGATTTTAATGGATGATTTTTCAGAAGTAGAGCCCCAGGATGGTTTTTTTTTTTTTTTTTTTCCAGGGTGCCTCTGGGTAGACTCAAACCTCCAACCCTTTGGTTAGGAGCCACGCATGTTAACCCAGGACTCCCACATTGGTGCTAAACCAAATGAGAGAATGAGAGAAAACCAAACCCATTGCTGTGGAGTTAACTCCAACTCATGGTGACCCCATGTGCTAGAAGATGATAAAATAGGAGCCAGCTCTGCCCACTCTTGGTGTTCACATTTTTTTTTTTAACCCATTGCCTTTCAGTCAATTCCAACTCATAGCAACCTTACTGGACAGAATAGAACTGTCCATAGGGTTTCTAAGTCTATAAATCTTTACAGAAGCAGACAGCCACATCCTTCTCCCATGGAGTGGCTAGTGGATTCAAACTAGCCATCTTTCAATTAGCAGGCAAATGCTTAACTACTGTTCCACCAGTGTTCCTACATTTCATTTAGGATTCCTCAGTCAGAATGAACTCAATTCAAAGAGATTAACCCTAGACCTTTCTGGGCAGGTGCAAATGTGTGAATATTTGTTTCTGTTGCATAGGTTATGATTGCTTTCAATTTTCTGTGAGTTCTGTAAATATGGAGCATCTGCTCTGATGCTGTAGTATGACAAAAAACATAGTTGACTTCTCCAAAATAGCTCTTTAATTTCTTTCAATTCTTTTGATCTACATCAAAAAGGAAGTATTGCTTAGTTTCTAAAGGTCTATAAAGGTTCCCTAATAACATCTGTCAACTGTCTTTTAACAGGCTTTGTTTTGGGTTCCTTCCAGCTTGTTGTAGAAGCAGAAGCACCATAAGCAGTGAGAGGAGTAGCTAGAAAACCATGGACACTGAGTGTGACTGTCATCAGGGGGTGGGAGAAAATCTACAGTCAGAGCAGAGTTTAAGAATGAGAAAGCTCTTCTGTCCAGCTCTTTTGTTTCCAGAGACAGCGCTGGTATAAAGGAATGATGATTGGCTGTAGAGTTAGAAACCATGAATTTTTTTCCGAGATCCACTGATAACTTGTTATGTGACCTTTAATAAGTTACTTAACCACTGGGAACTCTGGTTTCTTTATCTGTAGAGTGAAAATACTAAGATGAAGTTTGTTAATATGTGAAATTACCTGCCCAAGGTGAAGCACTATGCATGTTTCAAATAGAACAAACTTTCAGAAGGGCTTTGTCATGTAACCTTTAACTAGTCCAAGTTCTTGAACATGGGAATGTTTCTGTAAAGAATAAAAATTATTAAATTATGAATGCTCCTAATGACCTAATGTTCTCTTGTCTTTCTCCCCTACTTTAAAAAGGTATTTATAAGTTAAAAAAAAAAAAAATAAGGAAAGGGGGATGCAAAAGAAAGATTAGGAAATTAGAGCTCAGGACGGGGTATTGTAGGAACATTTTGTATGAGGTACAATAGAAGTTGCAGTAAATGAAGAAAGTGAAAATAGAATTTTAAAGAAATATTCCCATGATTTTCATAGGTGTTTGGGAAAATATACAAAGAACTAAAATTATTTTGAAGTTACTTTTATATCTATATTCTTTTGACTACAATCCTTTTCTTGGACGAGGTCACATGGATTATGATTTTATAAGTATTTCATTTTTACAGACTCTTGGCTTTCTTTTGAACCATAGTGCCATATCATCACAGCACAAATACTGTTTCACAAATATTTTCTCTTTTTCTTGATCGATGAACAGCTTTCACAGTCACTACAATGTGAATCTGTTTCATGGATTCTTTTTCTTGTTTATGTAGAGCCGATGATGGACTCATTTATATCATTTTAGAACCACTGCTTACTAGGTGTGTGAGTCAGAGAAAGTCACTTATTTGCTTGCTGGTAAAATGGAGATGATAATAATAGGACTTACATCAAAGAGTTTTTTAGAGAAATTTAAACGAAGAAATGCACAGAGTAAATGCTCTACAAGATACCCTTGGGTCACTGCAGAGACCAACACTTCACTTTTTACTAGTGTTTTTGGTTTGCTTGTTTGTTATTGCTTAACCAGTTTTTAACTCACATACATTTTTAGTTGTCATCACTAACAGTGTACTAGGTTTTTTTGGAGGTCATTTCTTACCACACACAAATTTATTGTTTAAAATTATATCATGAGAGTATGTAATTGAAGAGCAGAGAACCACGAAGTATATTGAAATAAGGGTGCTGGGGTTTGGCTAGGTTTCCTATTTGCTAAATAATTCCCTTTCACACACTAGTTTTTTAGTGCCGGTAATTCAAATGCATGGAGCAGCACGCTTAAAAATTACCACATAAGGAATAGTTGAAATTAACAATGTCAAATTTACAAATGCTAGATATTTGTATAATTATTTAGTCATATACACTGCAGGTTTTTAAAGTGAATTTATTGATGAATTTATTAAATTAATGAATTGATTTATTAAAGAAATCTACAATATATTTGCAGAGTAGAATATGTAGATGAGAGTAATGCTAGGTACTAAACTAAGTCAGGGACTTCTTGAGGCATTGATTTATTCTGAATATGCAAGAGATATTCTCATGGGAAAACTGGAGGAATTGGAGCTGGGAATGTTCAGTCAGAGGGGCATATATGAGGTTGCTGTTGTTTGGTGCCGTCAAGTCTGCTCCAGCCCATAGTGACCCTGTGTACGACAGAACAAAACACTGTCTAGTCCTGTGCCATCCTCACAGTCCTCACTATTCTTGAGATCATCATTGCAGCTACTGTGTCAATCCGTCTTATTAAGGGTCTTCCCCTTTTTCATTGACCCTGTACTTTACTAAGCATGCTATCTGTCTCCAGGGACTGGTCCTTTCTGACAACATGACCGAATTAGGTGAGACCAAGTCTGGCCATTCTCACTTCCAAGGGACATCCTGTCTGCACTTCTTTCAGGACAGATTTGTTCATTTTTCTGGCAGTCCATGGTATTTTCAGTATGCTTTACCAACATCACAATTCAAAGGTATCAACTCTTCTTGGGTCTTCCTTATTCATTTTCCAGTTTTGACATGCATACTAGGCAATCAAAAATACTATGGCTTGGGTTAGGCCTACCTTAGTCTTCAAAGTGACATCTTTACTCTTCAACACTTTAAAGAAGTCCCTTGCAACATATTTGCCCAGTACACTACAATGTCTGATTTCTTGACTGCTGCTTCCTTGGGCGTTGATTGTGGATCCAAGTAAAGGGAAGTATTTGACAACTTCAATCTTTTCTTCATTTATCATGATGTTGCTGATTGTTCCAGTTGTGAGGAATTTTGTTTTCTTTATGTTGAGGGTAATCCCTATTGAAGACTGTAGTCTCTGATCTTCATCAGTAAGTGCTTCCAGTAATTTTCACTCTCAGCAACCAAGGTTGTGTCTTCTGCATATCACAGATTGTTAATGAATCTTCCCCTAATTCTGATTGTGCATTCTTTTTCACCTAGTCCATCTTCTCAGATCATTTACTCAGCGTACAGATTGAATAAATATGATGAAAGGATAAAACCCTGATGCACACCCTTTCTGATTTTAAACTATGCAGTATCCCCTTGCTCTGTTTGAAGGACTGCCTCTTGGACTATGTACAGGTTCCTCATGAGCCCACAGTCAAGTGTTCTGGAATTCCCATTCTTCACAGTGTTATCCATAATTTGTTATAACCCATGCTGTCAAATGCATAGTCAATGAAGCACAGGTACACATCTTTCTGGTATTCTTTGCTTTCAGCCAAGATCCATTTGACATCAGCAGTGATATCCCTTGTTCCACATCTTCTTCTGAATCCAACTTGAATTTCTGGAAGTTCCCTGTCAATATACTGCTGCAACTGTTTTTGAATTTTCTTCATCAAAATTTTACTTGCATGCTTTATTAACGTTCTTGTTCAATAATTTCCACATTCCATGGGTCACTTACTTGTAAGGTTTTCAGTGGCCATTTTTTCCAGACGTGGATGGTCCCATCCTTCTTCCCAGTCTGTTGTAGACTGGAAGGTCTGCTGAAAACTGTCTGCTAAGGGTGACCCTGCTAGTATTTGAAATACCAATATCAGAGCTTCTAACCTCGTAGCAACATGCAAGCCACCACAGTACAACAAACTGACAGACGAGAGATGGATAGATGTCAAATGGATTACCACATGTTGTATGTCTCTAGGCTGATGCTACAGAAATCCACATTAAACCAGGTCTGCACAAACGTTTTAAAAATAGATAGTATGACTACCATATTTAAGCATGACAAGAAAGTGAGAAGACTAGAAAATATGTTCGATGATAGACTCTGGAACAATAGTTATCTTGGCAGGCTGGATCCAGGAGATGAATGTTAAAAATCACGCTTGGTAGAGATCAAGCTTTTACCTCACCAAAACCAACCAACCAACCAACCAACGAACCGATGTCAGTATGGAGTGTGGAGGAGTAGCTTAACAGAAGTTCTTGTGAAAAAGATTCAGAGGTTTTAGTTCACTCCCTCATTCATTCAATACTTATTGAATACTTTCTATGTGTTAGACACTATTCTAGATCTATGCTGTCCAATATTGCAGCCACTAGCTATCTATAGCTCCTGAGCACTTGAAATATTGAACGGGATTTCAAAGTCTTGATATAAGAAAAAGAACATAAAATACCTCAATAATAATTTATATTAACAACATGTTGGAATGATAATAGCTTGAATATATTGGGTAAAATAAAATACTTAATGAAATAAATTGAACCTGTTAGCTTTTTACTTTTTATTAAATGTGGCTGCTAGAAAACACTCCTCAGAAGGAAGGTTGGGCAGTCTACTTCCGTAGTGATACTGCCTTGGTAACCCAAGGAGTGGTCTCTGTGAGTTGGATCTGACTCGACAGCAGTGAGTTTGGTTTTGTTTACTAGAAAACAAAATTACATATGTGGCTCACACTGTATTTCTATTTGGTAGGGCAGTTCTACACTTGACATACATCATGAATCAAACAGACAAGGTTTCTGCCTGCTTTCCTTCATTCAACAATTATTTGTTCAACACCATAAGGTGCCGGGCACAGGTCTTTTAGAGCTTATATTCCAACAGGGAGAGGGCAGATCTTAAAAAAAGTAGCCAAATGAATAAGCAAGCTATTTTCATGTAGTGTGAAGTGCTCTGATAAAAATAGAAAAGTGATGTAACAGTGATTGGGGGGAAGTCCCATTATAGAGGTGCCAGTTGAGCTGAGACCTGAATTACCAAGGAGGGGCCCAACTAAGGAACACTGGGACCAGAGCCTTACAGTCATAGAAAACACCAATTACAAAGGTGCTAAAGTGGAAATAAGCATGGAATAATTGAAAATCCCACCACTCATCTATCAGTTTGTTGTACTGTGGTAGCTTGTGTGTTGCTGTGAGGCTGGAGGCTAGGCTATGCTACTGGTATTTCAAGTACCAGCAGGGCCACCCATTGTAGACAGGTTTCAATGGAACTTCCAGACTAGGACAGACTGGGAAGAAGGATGGGGCCATTCACTTCTGAGAGAATTGGCCACTGAAAACTTTATGAATAGCAGTGAAACACTGTCTGATATATTACTGGAAAACTTTACAAATAGCTATGAAACATTGTCTGATATAATGCCAGAAGATGAGCCCCTCAGACTGGAAGGCACTTAAAACATGACTGGGGAAGAGTTGCCTCCTCAAACTAGATTTGACCTTAATGATGTGGATGGAATAAAGCTTTCAGATCTTCATTTACTGATGTGGCATAACTCAAAATGAAAAGAAACAGCTACAAACATCCATTAATAATCAGAATGTGAATGTACAAAGTATGAATCTAGGAAAATTGGAAGTTGTCAAAAATGAAACAGAATGCATT
This sequence comes from Orycteropus afer afer, assembly GCF_000298275.1. Classification (NCBI taxonomy): domain Eukaryota; kingdom Metazoa; phylum Chordata; class Mammalia; order Tubulidentata; family Orycteropodidae; genus Orycteropus; species Orycteropus afer. The sequence goes on from NW_006921652.1 coordinate 1,538,679, forward strand.
GTGATTGATATTCTAGGCATTGGTGAGCTGAAATAGACTGGTATTGGCCATTTTGAATCAGACAATTATGTGGTCTACTATGCCAGCAATGACAAATTGAAGAGGAATGCCATCACATTCATTGTCAAAAAGAACATATCAAAATCTATCCTGAAGTACAAGGCTGTAGTGATAGGATAAAAATCATATGTCTACAAGGACGACCAGTTAATACAACTATTATTCAAATTTATACACCAACTACCAAAGCAAGAGATGAAGAAATTGAAGATTTTTACCAACTTTTGCAGTCTGAAATTGACCAAACATGCAATCAAAATGTATTGATTACTGCTGGTGATTGGAATGATAAAGTTGGAAACAAAGAAGAAACACCAGTAGTTGGGAAATATGGCCTCAGTGATAGAAATGATGCTGGAAATTGCATGATAGAATTTTGCAAGACCAATGACTTATTCATAGCAAATACCTTTTTTCAACAACATAAATGGTGACCATACATGTGCGCCTCACCAGATGGAATACTCAGAAATCAAATTGATGACATCTGTAGAAAGAGGCAATGGAGAAGCTCAATATCATCAGTCAAAACCAAGCCAGGAGCTGACTGTGGAACTGACCATTAATTGATCATATGCAAGTTTAAGTTTAAGTTGAAGAAAATTAAAACAAGCACAAGAAAGTTAAAATATGACCTTGAGTATATGTCACCTGAATTTAGTGACCATCTGAAGAATAGTTTTGATGCATTGAACACCAGTGACTGAAGACCAGACAAGTTGTGGGATGACATCAAGAACATCATACATGAAGAAAGCAACAGGTCATTAAAAAGACAGGAAAGGAAGAAAAGATCAAAATGGATGACAGAAGAGACTGAAACTTGCCCTTAAACAGAAAGTAGTTAAAACAAACAGAAGAAATGACGAGATGAAAGAGCTGAACAGATTTCAAAGAGTGGCTCAAGAAGACAAAGTAAAGTATTGCAATGAAATGTACCAAGACCTGGGATTAGAAAATCAAAAGGGAAGAACATGCTCAGCATTTCTCAAGCTGAAAGAACTGAAGAAAAATTTCATGCCTTGCGATGCAATATTGAAGAATTCTATGGGCAAAATATTGAATGATGCAGGAAGCATCAAAAGAAAATGGAAGAAATACACAGAGTCACTGTACTAAAAAAAATTGGTTGAAGTTCAATCATTTCAGGAGGTAGCATACAATCAACAACCAATGGTACTGAAGAAGTTCAAGCTACATTGAAGGAAGTGGTTAAAAGCAAGTTTCCAGGAATTGATGGAATACCCATTGAGATATTTCAACAAATGGATACAGCTCTGGAGGGGCTTACTGGTCTATGTCAGGAAATTTGGAAGTTACCTGGCCAACCGACTGGAAGAGATACATATGTGTGCCCATTCCAAGGAAAAGTGACCCAACAGAATGTGGAAATTATTGAGCAATATCATTAGTATCACACACAAGTAAAATTTTGTTGGAGATAATTCAAAAATCGTTGCAGCAGTATATTGATAGGGAACTTCCAGAAATGCAAGCTGGAATCAGAAGACAATGTGGAATGAGGGATATCATGCTGATATGAGATAGATCTTGGCTGAAAACACAGAATACCAGAAAGCTGTTTGCCTGTGTTTTATTGACCGTGTAAAGGCATTTGACTGTGTGGATCATAACAAGTTATGAATAACATTGCAAAGAAAGGGAATTCCAGAACATTTACTTGTGCTCATCTATACATAGACCAAGAGGGCTGTTGTTAGAATTGAACAAGGGAATACTGTGCGTCTTAAAATCAGGGAGGGTGTGCATCAGGGTTGTGTCCTTTCATCAAATTTATTCAATCTGTATGCTGAGCAAATAATCCAAGAAGCTGGACTGTATAAAGAAGAATGCTGCATCACACTGGAGGAAGACTCATTAATGACCTGTGATAGGCAGATGATACAACCTCGCTTGCTGAAAGTGAAGATGACTTGAAGCACTTACTGATGAAGGTCAAAGACTAAAATCTTCAGTATGGATTATACCTAAACATAAAGAAAACAAAAATCCTCACAACTGGACCAATGAGCCACATCATGATAAATGGAGAAAAGACTGAAGTTGTCAAAGATTTCATTTTACTTGCATCCATAATTAACACTCAGGGAAGCAGCAGTCAAGAAATCGGCTTCATATTGCACTGGGAAAATCTGCTGCAAAAGACTTCTTTAAAGTGCTGAAGAACAAAGATGTCATTTGAAGACTAATGTGTGCCAAACCCAAGCTATGGTATTTTCAATTACATCATATATATGTGAAATCTGGATAGTGAATAAGGAAGCCTGAAGAAGAGGTGATGCTTGAATTGTGGTGTTGGCCAAGAATACTGAAAATACCGTGGACTGCCAGAAGGATGAACAAATTTATTCTGGAAGAAGTGCATCCAGAATGCACCTTAGAAGCAAGAATGGCCAGACTTTTTTTTACCTAGTTTGTTCATGTGGTCAGGCAGGAACAGTCTCTAGAGAAGGACATCATGCTTGGTAAAATGATTGACATAGTGGCTGCAACGACGGGTTCAGGTGTAGCAGGGATTGTGAGGCTGGTGCAGAACCAACCAGTGTTTCCTTCTGTTGAACATAGGGTTGCTATGAGTTGGAGGTGACTTGACGGCACCTAACAACAACAACAATGACAACAACAATTAAGAAGCAATCATAAGGCCAGTGTAGTTGGAACAGGGTAGAAGAGGGGAGACAGGAGTCAAATAGAGTCCTTACAGGCTGTGGGGGAGGAGTTTGGCTATTATTTTAAGTGCAGTCAGAAGTCACTGGAAGGTATAAAGTGATCAGATGCATATTATTTTCAGATTTTCAGTTCAGAAGGGGGAGGAAGAGAAGAAGCAGGGATGCCAGAAATTCAGGTGAGTGGTAATGGTGACCTGAGTGAATTGGAAAGGATTCAGTGGACTCAGATCTCTTTGGGAGGCAGGACTGGACAGGTCTTGCTAATGGATTGATGTGGAGTGTGAAGGATCAAGAATCAGGTGCAAATACATTATTCCTCAGAGTATGGGTCATTGACAAAAACAAAGAAAAGCTACCAGACACCAATGGTCATTGTGGTCCAAGACTGCTCTGGTAGAATTGGGCATTTAGAGTGTCATGGAAGGTTTGTTTGGTTTAGCGACTGCCAAACTGAGTGAAGAGTTATGCTGTGTTCATGAAGATGGTATGCTGACAGATAGAGGTGACCTGGTATTAGAGGACTTTCTATCATGGACATGATCAATAGCTGAAAAAAGGACACACTAACAAAGGGGAGGGTACTGAGGGAGTCTGTGAGGCTCTCCATGGCAGAGTTGTGACCAAAAGGTAGAAGCAACAAGAATGCAAAACTGGCCCTTTAAAAATCAAATTGCCTGACTCCTGAACAGGTGATCTTCAAGTCACTGGGGTAATCAACAGATCAGAGGTCACAAACTGGAGACCCATGCATTAAGTCACCAATGGTTTCTTTGGCTTTCATGTTTTGTTTTTTTGCCCTTAATTTTGAACCAGTTCCCAGAATTTTATTAAAAAACAAACATTAGCTTAAGAAGTCTAGGATTTTTATTTCTCTTAAGGAAGAAGGAAGGCTGGCAGCACTGGGCCACATTCTTGCACGACACAAATTGGCTGCATCTCCTGGTGTATTGGGTCTAATGATGTTGCTCTCAACATCCTACAGTGCACATGGTAATCCTTCACAAGAAAGAATTAGGTGGCCCAAAATGCCAAAAGTGCCATGTTGAACAATTCTCATGTCGAGGATATAGAGATAGATTTTTATTTATTTATTTGCCTGCAAGAAGTCCTTACATCCGAGGGGGGGGATTTCTCTTGATACACTGTGGTTAGTCTCCCCAGAACAGTAGTGTCCACCATGAACTCTTTTTGAATTTTTAGACCCCAACTACTTTTCTTCTAAGAGCTCTATTGAGACGCCACATGGGCAGAGTAATTATTGACAAAAAAAAGTGGGAAGCCACAGAGCTAGATGAAGATACATTGTCTATTGCTTCTCTGGACAGATTAAACTGGGAGAAAACCTCTGGCTTTGCAGGATCCATCAGCAAAGTCCTTTTCTATTCCAAGCAGTGGCTTCTGAGCAAACCCAAAACAATTTCAGTAATGCATACATTTGCTCATTTAAAAAAGAAACCCTTCCCCCCATTATTATCATCATAATAATTGCCTATTTAAGAAATTTGGAAAAATAAATAAAAGCAAAAGACATAAATAACCCTTATTAACATTTTGCTTTATTTTCTTCCAGATTTTTTTTTAATGATAGGCTTTTATTTTATATAGTTGTAATCATAGTGAATGAACACACTTGTAGACTGCTGTAAAATTTATCACCATTAGGAAGCATTTTTCTATTTTTTAATAGCCTCTTTGTTAGTGATTGCATGATCAGCCCCTGTAGGACATATACGTTGGTATTCTTTCATTATTATACTTATTACTGCTATAGACATCTCTGTACATAAAACTCTTCTTACATTTAGGATGATTTTTTTTTTGGGGGGGATGAATTCTTGGAATTAAATTACTAATTTAAAAGTATTATAAGCAATCTTAAGGCTTTAGATATATATTGAAAATTACTTTCCAAAGAGGTTATTCCAATTACACTCCCACTGACAATGTGTGAAATTGCCCTCAACTGTTAATTTTAAAAATTATGAGTTGAGCTAATGTGATTTTAAGTTAATCAAGAGCAGGCATCAAGTCATATATTTCTTGGAATATATGGGATATACATGGGAAGAGAATAATAGTAAGGGCTTAATAAGTTCTTGTTGATTTAACTTTCAATATTGTATCATATTTGATTCAGTGTTCACAGTTCCCATTTATTGTAGAAGATTTAAATTTCTCAGTTTTACGATGTTGAAAATATACTGTTTTGCATTCACAGGATGAAATCTTTACTATATTTTGAATCAAGTATTTCTGAGACTGAAGCATTTCATAAATATATGCAGTGGTATCAATGCTTGACTGTGACACTATGATGGTTTTGTGCGACTGTCTTACTCTGGTGTGGAGAAATGTGCATATGAGTTTTCTTTCTTTTTCTCTTCTCTTCCCTTGCCTTTCTTTCTTTCTGCTTGAATTTAAAATCTGCCTGGAAAACAACAATCCATCAAGGAATGAAATACAGAATTTGCCTTTTCTTGTTACAAGTGGAAACCTACGAATGTTATGGCAAAGACAGAGTATACAATTCTAATTTTATAGTAGAATCTCCCTGTCTGCAGAATCAGAGAAGGACGACTCTTCCCTGAAGTCAGGACAGGAATATGTTTTCACAACTTAGCAATAAACTGAATTTCTTTAAAGTGAGCTTTTATTTTTTCCTACTACTTCAATTATAAAATTAGAGATGTAGTCTCAGAAAAAGGGGAAAAAATCAATGATAGACTGAGTTGAAGACATTTGACAAGGGAGCAATTTAAGACTGGTCCAACAAAGGCTATACACCATTTAGAGGAGAAGAAATATAAATGACTAATAATGTATATAAAATGCTCAACTTCACTGATTAAGAAATGCAAATTGAAATGAGACACCATCTGTACATATCAAAGTGGCAAAAATAGAAAAAGTTATTCTTCAATGTAGATGAGAGTACAGTGAAATACATTTGCAGACATTGCTGTTTGGAATATAAATTGATATAAGCATTATAGAAATCAATTTGGCAATATGTATTAAGAATTTAGAAAAAGAATTGATATCCTTTTAGACTCAGTAATCTCCTTTTTATAAATCTATTCTAAAGTAAATATTCAGAAATTTGTACTAATATCTATGTCTGAAGATGTCCATTGCATTGTTATTTATAATAGCAAAATAGTAACAGTAAGCTAAGTATCCAACAGTGGAAATTGGTTAAGTACATTATGGTGTGAATACTTTGCTACTCAGAGTGTGGTTCAAAAGACCAGCAACATTACTCCTGGTAATGAATAAGAATATGCATTTTAGCAAGATCCCCAGGGGATTTCTAAGCACATTGACGTTTTAGAAGATGGGAGTAGGAGAGCAGTTCTTATAAGAGACTCATCAGAATGACCCCTTCGAAACAAGCTTATTTTATTTTATTTTATTTTTAAACAAGTAAGATTTTTACTTGAGGCACTTAGAATCTCTGAGAATGTCTGCAGTTTTAGAAAGTTTGTTGGTGATTCTGATTTAAAGCCAAGCTTGAGAACACTGGATATAAATTGTGACCTCAACCTCTGAGTCTACTGCTTTTCACAACACATGTTAATGTACTGAATTACCTTTTTGCCATACAACGAACAATTATACAAAATACCCATATAGCATTTGCAATAGAGGGTGCACTGAGGACAGTTTCTAAATTATCTCTGAAAGCCAGGAGATCATTGCTTCTTCTGCAAACGGTGCCTGGCACATGACTCTCAGAAGGTCTTGTTTGGAGAAATGAGAAAGTGAGCAATGGTTTCTATGTTCCGCTTGTCTACATTTTAGCATTCTGTTTATACACTGTCATTAGACAAGAGATACTATTTTAAGTTCCCCAAATCCTACTTTGAGTGAGTTATTTATTTATTATTAGATATGTTTTTGATTCTATGAGTCAGGATCCTCACAGAAAATAAAGGGCACATTGAAATTAACAATTTAAGGAGAGTTTGAAAAAGGGAATGTTAACAGAAGTGTAATTAAAGAGGCTTGATGGTACCAGGGTTAATACTTGGCTGTTAACCCCCCAGCAGCCCTGCAAGATCTACTTTCATAAAAATTACAACCTGGAAAATCCCATGAGGCTGTTCTCTGTCACATGAGGTCACTAGGAGTTGGAATCAATGGTATGCAACAACACTACTCAAAAAACAAAAACAAAAAACCAAACTCACTGCTGTTAAGTCAATTCTGACTCCTAGTGACCTGCATTGGGTTTCTGAGGCTATAAATCTTTATGGAAGTAGATCACCCCAGCTTTCTTCTGCAGAGTGACTGGTAGATTCAAACCATTGAACTTCTGTTTAGCAGCCAAATCCCTTATCCACTACTCCACTGGAGCTCCTTCACAACTCCAAGAGGCAAAGTTAAAGGTCACAGCCAGGATAGTACAATACCCTGGGAGAGTCACAGTGCGATGTGGGTACTTCTGCTACATATAAGGGGCAAGAGAAGAGCAGTTATGGGAGCATGGGACTGGCTGCCTGTTGGGAACTGAGGCCTTCAGTAGAGGAATAAAGTCAACCATGGTTGGCTGTCATTAAGGAGTGTGTGTGTGTGTGTGTGTGTGTGTGTGTGTGTGTGAATAGTTTGCTTTTTTACTCTCTGTCTCCTGCCAATGTCTTCCATTGGCCACACTGAAAGCCAGAGAGCAAGGACTATTGTGTATTCCATATACGTCCATCTCTTGGGACACAGAGAAGGATGGCAAAGGGTGAAGAGTGAGTGTATTTGGAGAGATCCAGCAAAGTGCTAGATCTTTGATAGCAAGTATAGTCTGAAAGCAGTTCCGGGTTTCTAGTCTCCTACACTCAACCCCATTGACTAAGTCTATGAATCAGGTTTCTGGTAGCTTCTTTGTATTTGTCTTAGAGTCATAATACAGACCAGGAAGAAGAGAGAAAGGAGCAATGTTTTAATAATTAGCTTGTCCAAGCATTGTGGTTTTAGATGGATATTATCTATAGAAGATAATAGATAATTTATAACTAGAGAAGTTACAAATTAATTGATGTAAGGAAAACCACATATGGAATTTTCAGTCACCAATGCATGCACAGTGCTGAAAGCTCCAACTGGTGTTGGTCATCTTCTTGGTGTTAATATGCCCACAGACACACTTTTGGGCTCATACGGGCAACAAGTACCAAGAACACCAACCATCATTTTCTTCCTCTCTGGACAGCAGTGCTTTTGGAAATATAATACGTAGATCCTTGAACTTCTAGTGCTTGCTCTTTGGACATAATTCTAAGGTGTTTTGTTGGAGGAGAAGTACACTGATCTCCAGAGCCTACCTCCTCCTTTTTCAGCAATATTAGAAAGTAGTTCCGTGTGGGGGAAAACCAGGAGAAGACCTACAGGGATTTTTTTTTTTTTTAATACATTTTATTGAAATATAATTTATGTATAGTGAAATACACAAAACTAAAGTGACATGGGTCAATGCATTTTTTTTTTTTTCAAGCAGGGATTTTAACTATGTAAGTTAAAGAAGCTTAAATAGGATAGTCATTTCATGCAGGGACTAGATCTTCCCAGGGCAGCAGGAACTACCTGAGGATAACTAGGGTCCTTTAAAGATCACAGTGTGACACAATAACTCTTTTGAGCAAGTGGGGCATTGGTACAGCTAACAGTAGTCTGAGATCGTGACCCAGCCTCTGTGTGTCTCAGGTGACCAACTTAATTCCTGGGCTGGGCATAATATCTTGGAATGTGGGTAAATAAGCTACAAGAAGATTCTAATGGAGTGGTAATTGAACTCTGCCTTATAGGCATGTGGGGAGTAGTCCACTGGCATGGAGGCGAGAGTGTGGAAATAAACAGCAGAATGGAGGCTGTTTTTATGTATTTCATTTCCAGTGCATCTTACACTTTAGATGACTAATGCCCTTTGTGAACTTTTGTGAGTGGAACCAACACTGTTTAATGAATAAGTGACTTTTAGTGCTTTATTTTCATCTAGAGCTTCATTTGAAACAGATCATCATTAGCTTTATGGTTTTAATTGTATTGAAATTCCTTATTGTAACCTATTGCTTTATTGCGTTAGTCCATTAACCTGGGTGTCACAGAACGTAGTTTTAGAGCCTGTATTTATATCTGGACTAATTGCATGGATGCTTTCAGTATAGGATGAGGTATTTTTTCAGATCGCCACAGGAAAGATAATCTGAATCCCTTTCCAAACTTCAGGGGTTGGGATAATAAGAACCAAAAAAAAAAAAAAAAAAAATTGAAATTTTCTTGCTTTGAAATACCTATCCCGCTATCAACAAGGAATTGCAAATATAGTAATTTTCATAGTATGTGTTGCTTCCATGTGTTTTTCATTTGGAAGTGCTGTGGGAAGCATTGGTCTGCAGGCTCCCCAATCAAAACCAGGTGGTTAATGGTTACAAACTAGGGGACCATGCAGGGGTGGATTACTCAATAAGCAAGGTAAGCATGGGCTTACTTGTGCTTACTTACTCATCTGTAGTGAACAGTTTCACATGGGTTTCACTACATCTTTGAAACTGTTCATTACAGTTTAGTAAGAAAGCACAAGTAATACTGTGCTTATCTTGCTAACTGGGTGCTCCATCCCTGTCAGGGATCGTAAATTTGAAAAGAGGCTTTGGTTCTGTAGGATGGTGCTGTGGGGTTGGGAGAGAGGCAGATGCCACCCATACCTATTGTTGTTGTTGTTAGGTGCCATCGAGTTGGCTCTGACCCCTAGGAACCCTATGTACTACAGAACGAAACACTGCCCAGTCCTGTGTGAGCCTCATAATCCTTACTGTACCTGAGCCGATTGTTGCAGCCACTGTCAATGCATCTTGTTGAGGGCCTTCCCCTTTTTCGTTGAGGCACTTTACCAAGCATGATATCCTTCTCCAGGGAATGGTCCCTTCTGACAACATGACCAAAGTAGGTGAGATGAAGTCTAGCCGGCCATAGCTAGGAGCAGAATTTTTGTTGTGGAAAAACAAAAGTGAAATCTTTCACCACAGATTAGAAAGTAAACAAAAGTAATCCCTGCTTCTTTTCTTAGTAATAGGAGCTCTGGTAGCATAGTGGCTAAAGCACTTGACTGCTAACCAGAAGGCTGGCGGTTCAAACCCACCAGCCACTCCTCGGAAGGAAGGTCGGGCAATCCTACTTCCGTAGTGATACTGCCTCGGAAACCCAAGGAGGGGTCGCTATGAGTCGGGGCCGACTCGACGGCACATAACAACAACAACAACAATCTGACGTTAGAACCACAAGATCTATCTGTGCCTTGCTCTTCAGGGCAAATGGAGATGGAATGTCCAGGTTACTGGCTGATGGCTTGGAAACTTGGACAAACCAGTGGTGAACAAAGTTCAGCTCCCTGCTGAGACTTTGCTCATAACTCGAAGGTGGCACAAATTGTAAATTCCTGGTTGACTTGGAGTGTGAAAGGACTGATGGAACCTCTAGCATGTTTCCATCACACGGGGTGCCTTTCACTTCTATTGGAGGAAGGAACACTGAAGTTAGAATTGGACCCATTGTTACCTCATAAAGCTTGGCTGACCTCACAAATGTTCAGCAGCAGGAATGTTTATAATGCCCATCAACTAGGCTTTCCATTGCACCTGTTGGGGGACCAGCTGCAGAAAGCAGGTGTATCTGGGGACTGCGAGCACGAGTGACTGTGGAGAATGCTGAGGGCTGCCAGATGTGTTCCACATAACACCAGCCAACAGCTGGGAGGGCAGGAATGATGTGGATTTAATTAAAAATGATATGCAAGTTTGAAGGAGCCCTGGTGGTACGGTGGTTAAAGTATTCAGCTGCTAAATGAAAGGTCGGTCCAGTTACTCTGTGGGAGAAAGGTGTGGCGATCTGCTTCTGTATAAGACTTACAGCCTTTGAAAGCCTATGGGGCAGTTAGTTCTATTCTGTCTTACAGGGTTGCTATGAGTAAGAATCAACTCGATGACAGTGGGTTAAGTGGGTTGGTGCAGGTTTGATGATTAATTTCTACATACCATGAGAATGAAGTATATACATACATACATACATATGTGTGTGTATATATATATATATATATATATATATATATATTGAACAACTGAATGCAATGTGCTAATGGAAGTATGAGGTTCACTTTTCACCAATTTTATGCACATTATGTTTTCTGTTCATTGGTACACACATTATTCATCACATTTTCTATATACTCCACTTTTCACTTTTGCAGACAGGAAGTGAAAATTTTAGGCTGTCTAGTTTAATCTTGAGTGTCTTTCAATCCTAAGAACATATAGTTGTCAATTTAAAGAAGCAAACTGAGTCAAGTAGTCTCTGGAAGCCTGCCTTTATATCTGGACTAATTACATGGATGCATTCAGTACAAGAGGGCTATTTTGACCACGAGTGTTTGTGCTGTGGACTGTGGATTTCCCTGAGATCTGGTCATTCCCTCAGGTTCTCACATTCCACATACACCAGAGCTCAGACACAGCAATGCCTCATGAGAGGGATGAAGCTCAGGGGGATATGGGCACTGCCTCCCTCGATATAGTGCCTAAGACATTTGACTGCTAACCAGACCAGCCACTCCTCGGAAGGAAGGTTGGGCAATCTACTTCCGTAGTGATACTGCCTCAGCAACCCAGGGAGGGGTCACTATGAGTCAGGCCTGACTCAACGGCACATAACAACAACAACAACAACAGGAGGTATAGGAAGCCTGAGCAGAATTTGCTGTGCCCAGCTACAGATGCTAACTTTCTCACAAGCAAACAATCTGAAGGTGATGAGCATCACCCACTACTCAGAAGAGCTGAAGTGAGAAAACTCTCTACCTGGGGAATTATATACCTTTGGGCAGTTTTAAGCAGCACTTAAAAGTGGCATTGGCCACTTTTCTCACTCATAAAATATGTAGCATAGGCAAATGTATAGAGACTTTGGCTTATGAGTGGTTACAAGGGCAGGAGGGAAGCGGAAAGGGGGAGTCATTGTTTAGGAAGGTTCTGCTTATGGTGATGGGAAATTTGGCAGAGAATAATGGTGAATACACAGCGTGATTAATGTAATCAGTGTCACCAAAAGCTTAAGACCGAAGGAGTGTGTGTTTTGGGTGAACTTTTGTCTTGACAGCATTTTGTCTTCTTCCTTTTGAGGAAATATCTTATCTTCATGGCAAGAAATAATAATCCCAGCAGCAACAATAATAGTTAATATTCTTGGGATTTATTATGTTCTAGGCACTGCATGGATCACTCTACACATATTAGTGCATTTAATAAGGTGTCTGTAATCGTCAAAAGGAGTCCCTGGGTGCAAATGGTGAATGAGCTTTGCTGTTAACCAAAAGATTGGAAGTTCAAGTCCACTCAGAGGTGCCTTGAAAGACCTGGCAATCTACTTCCAAAAACTCAGCCATTGAAAACCCTATGGAACACAGTTCTACTTCTATTCTGACACAATGGCATCAGCATGAGTTAGAGTTGACTTGACAGCAACTGGTCTAGTAATTATCAAAAACAAAGCAGAGTATTGGGTCATATTGATGAATTAGTCTCCAATGAAGTAATTCAATCCTTTTAGCATGACACTTAAGGATCTCCCACCCCCCTGGTCTTGAACGCCAGCTTTTTTCAACATCTATTTGCCCACTGTATTTGCTTTCTGTGATGCATAACAAATTACTACAAATTTGGTGGCTTAAAAGAACATTGCTATCTCACAATTTCTGTGGGCCAGGAGACCAGACAAGGCTTAGGTGGATTTTCTCCTCAGGGACTGTCTCACCAGGCTATTATCCAGGGGCTGTGGTCTCATCTGAACCTTGACAGGGAAAGATCTGCTTTCATGTTCTCTCAGGTTGTTGACAAAATCCATCTCCCCTTGTCTTACTGGCTGTTGGCAGGGAGCTGCTCTCAGCTTCCAGAGATTGTCCACAGCTTCTGGCCAAATAATTTTCTCATACCATGGCAGCTTACTTCTTCAAAGCCATCAAGGGAACCTCTTTCTCTTGTCTGCTAAAACATCTTATAGGTATTATCTAACTTGATCATGGGGGCAATATACTGTGTAAAGTAATGTAATCAAGGGGTGACATCTGTCACCTGTGACATATTCTGTCAGTGAGAGGCAAGTCACAGATTCCACTTAAACTCAAGGGGAGGGTATTATGCAAGGTTGTGACTAAGTGGGGTCACCTTTGTGTGTTTCTGCCACGTCCAACAACTATTGACTGAGTGTTTACTATGTGCTGGCATAATTTTAGCAAGCTGTTTGGAATACACACAAGAAAGCATTATTTTCCATTTCAGCTTCTCCCTTTCTGTCCACAGAGAGCAAGTCTGCTCCCCAGATGTGATCTGCACTTCCATACCTCTGGGCCTTTGCTCGCAGCTGTGCTCCCAGCTTGGAATGCCCTACCATGCCCTCTTCATCTGTCACAATCCTTGTCAGACAAACAGGCTCAGCTCAAATACTATCTGCTTCCTGACACTTTCTCTGACCCCTCTGACCCCTCTTTTGTGGGTATTATGAAAACACTTGATTCTACCTCTCTTACAAAAAAAATGAAAAAAAAAAAACAAAACAAAAACAAATAGCTGCCATCAAGTTGATTCCATCTTATGGCCTTCCTATGCAGAACTGTGCTGTGTCAATCACCAGGCCTTTCTTTGCAAGTACCTCTGGTATACTTGAATCTCTGTCTTTTGTTTAGCAGCCAAGTATGTTAACCATTTTTTTTTTTTTTAAACCACCCAGGGACTTCACCTGTGTATTATAGTTTGTGTTGCAGTTACTTATATCAGTATTTCCTTCAAAAAGGGGACCATGTCTCAGGTAGTGTCTTTTTTCTCTATCTCTTTTCTTTCTTTTTCTTTTTCTTTTTTGCCAGAGCCTATCACTTCTGCAAGGGAAATACTCAAAAAAGGTTTGTTGAGTGAATTTCCCACAAACAATTCACCCAAATTTTTAATTTCTCCTTTTTTTGGAAATGAAAATAACTGTGCAGCCTTAGCATATGTTTGAGCATCTTTTTTTCAAACAGGAAAGAAAAGTTGCCTGGAGCTCTGTGCTTTTCTTTCCCCTCCAGCCCCAGTGAAGCGCAGCCTCTGTCTGCCTCCTGTGGGATCCACCCAAGGCTTGTTAGCCCAGCTTGAAAAGATCCAAAGCGGAAAGATACTAAACAACCCAACCTGACAGCGTTCTGTTCCTCAGTGACGTTTCATGCCCCACTTTCCCTGTATTTCCTACCTGCCACTTTGAAGCCTAAAGCAGAATTTCCTGCTGAACCCTCCCTTCTGGTGCTGCTGAAGAAGCACCCAGGCCTGGTGGCTGACTGGCTTCCAGCTACTGAAAGGGGTTTCAGGTGGGGCCACTCTTCCAGTTGCCATTTAGGCTTTTGTTGGGATGGGAAATTGTCTTTAATTCTCCATAATTACTGACTGGATGTTAGAAATGATTTTGCCTTCCATTTCTTTAGCACAGTGTAAATGAATAAACAGCTTTACCATACAACCACTTAAAATAACCTACTGCCATTGAGTCGGATCTGACTCATAGTGACCCTTCCTTAGGTTTCCGTGGTGGTATCACTATAGAAGTAGATTGCCCAACCTTCCTTCTGAGGAGTGGCTGGTGGGTTTGAACAGCCAGCCTTCTGGTTAGCAGTCAAATGCCTTAGGCACTATGCCACCAGTTTTGGAAGGTGCTATTAGCCTGATATCAATAATATATAATATAAATGGTGCTTTCTGATACAATGCTGTACTTCTGTCTCCTTACCCTGAGGCTGATTACCTCTTGAAGCAAGATTAAAAAAAAAAAAAATTAAAAGGCAGAGGAAAGGGACATTAAAGTAAAGCAGCAAGAAATATTCCTGACAAGGAATATTTCCGTAAAGGCAAAGGGTCTAGCATTGATTTCTTACATTTAATATGATAGTAAAGTGAGCCAGATATTGCAGAGCTGGAAAAGAAAAAACTCCACATTAGCAGAATCGTCCTTCATGGATAATGTGAGTGTGATATAGTTATTGTCCATTGCAGAAAGAGGCCCTAGCTGTCTTGCTGTTTCTTTGTCTACCCCTCTCCCTAGGTCACTTATTCAGTCCCTTTCTGAATCTCCAAAGATAAACAAAATAAAACAAATAAAAAAACAAACAAAAACACTAATATCAAAACTGTCATTTCTATAAGGCAACATCAGGCAGACATAGAATTTGCAGTTTGTCTAGTGAATGATGCTTTAATGAAGTGGCCCCAGAGTCACCTTGCTTGTGCACCAAGAGAATGGAGAGCAGAAGTCACCCTGATATCATCACAGCAATTTTTTCACACGAGAGGATTCCTGTTGTCATTTATAATCGAGTTGGCCCCTGACTCATAGTGACCCCATACACAACAGAATGAAACACTACCTGGTCCTGCACCATCCCCATGATTTGTTGTTGATCAGACTGTTGTGATCCATAGGAGCTTTGTTGAGTGATTTTTGGAAGTAGATTGCCAGGTCTTTCTTCCTAGTCTTAGTCTGGAATCAATATACATCTATATCTATTTATATAATGAAATTTTAAATTGCTGTTATTATCTTTATCATTATTGGTAATGGGTACTTCCCTCAGGTCTGACATTAGCCTGTGTCTTTCCCCTTCTCACTTGCCTTTTTATAGGGTGAAGATTATTTTCTTTTCTAATACAATAATGTGTGATGGGATATTTTTGTGTGATTTTTCAATATATTTTTTCAAAACAGAAATCACTTTTTTTTTGGCACTATGCTGGGATATTGAAACAACTTGGTCCAAAAGTTTGAGGCTGAATGTATATGCATGCCCTGAGAGTGAGAAGATAATATTATTCTGAAAAGAAATAGAGCTGGTAGTCCTAGGCCAGTGGTTTTCAACTGGGAGTGATTTTGTCCACCAGGTGACATGTGGTAATGTCTGGAGGCATTTTTGATTGACATGACTTGGGGAAGGGTTGCCTAATAGGTAGAGGCCAAGGATACTGTGGAACATTCTACAATATGCAGAAAAATACTTGTACTAATTTTCTATTTAAAAAAAAAAAACCTCATGGCTGTAGAGTTGATTTTGAATCATAGCTACCGCTCCTTGGGTTTCTGAGGAGGTATCACTACGGAAATAGACTGCACAACCTTCCTTCTGAGGAGTCGCTGGTAGGTTTGAACTGACAGCCTTCTGGTTAGCAGTCAAATGCCTTAGGCACTACGCTACCAGAGCTCCCACAAGCATAGTGGCTTAAACTAAAAAACCAAAAAACCAAACTCACTGCCATTGAGTCGAATCTAACTGATAGCGAACCCCATTGGGTTTCCAAGTCTATAAATCTTTACGGAAGTAGATCGTCCCATCTTCCATCCATGGAGTGGCTTAAAACATCACATATATATTATCTTACAGTTTTATAGGTTGGAAGCTCAACGTGGTTCTCATGGGGCTAAAATCAAGGTGTTGCCAGGGATGTGTTCCTTTCCAGAGGCTCTAAGGAACAGTTCTTTCCCTTGCCTTTTCCAGTTTTTGGAGGCTGCCCAAATCTCTTGGCTCATAACCCCCCTTCTCCATATTCAAAACCAACGATAGGCAGTAAGTCACTCTTCTGCTGCGGTATCTCCTGCTCTTCCATCCTTGCATCTGCATGTCTGTGACCAAATCTTCTCCCTCCACTTCCACTTTTAATAGCCCATGTTATTACATTGGACACACCTAGAAAATCCAGAATAATCTTCCTATTTTAAGGTCAGTTTATTAGCTACCTTAAGGAGCTCTGGTGGCATAGTGGTTAAAGCATCTGACTGCTAACCGAAAGGTCAGTGGTGTGAACCCACCAGCCCTCCACTGAAGAAAGATGAAACAATTTGCTTCTGTAAAGATTTATAGCCTTGTAAACTCTGTGGAGCACTTCTACTCAGTCCTAAAGGGTCACTAGGTGTTAGAATTGACTTATGACAATAGGGTTTATTAGGTACCTTAATTCTATCTGCAACTTTAATACCTTTTTGCCATGTAACATAACTCAATTGCAGGTCTTGGGGATTAAGACGTGATCATCTTTGTGGGGCCATTACCCTGCCTTCCATAGCTCCCCACAACAAAAAGAATGATCCCAAATATCAACAGTGCTGAGGTTGAGAAACTCTGTCCTACAGAAAGTTTCCCAGTCCTAGAAGATTGGTGCTTCAGTCAATGTAGATCAAAGAAAAAAAGATACTCTACCTTTAAACTGACTCACTTAAAGTGTTAACATCATAGCATATTTAATAATCTGGACAATTTGCATCAAAAGCTACTGCTAGTTATGATTGCTCATCCACTAGTGGCTGAGATATGATGATAACTTGGTCCACACGGCAAGCAAGAGAAAGTCTCCTATTAAATAAATTAAGCGGCAGCTTCTGGTAACAAACATATGAAACAGAATATTCATCTTTTCTTCAATGGGAATAACACATGACAAAAGTGAGGCTTTCTTCACATTGTTTATAGAAAATTCATTTCCACTGAGGCCTTATGTTAAATTTACTCTCTGATGTTAGCATTTCCAGGATGCACAGGGCCACTGGAGTATGTTCTTATGATCTTACCATTTATTTACCTTGATACGAAACTCCAATTACTGTCAGAGATGCTTCTTGTTAAATATGGTAAGATCTTCAGCTTCTGAGAGTGTGAATATGTATTTGATTCTCTGGGGCCAGGCTCAGATGGAAGTTAAGGAACGATAGTTCTGGGGACGTGGGTGCAAATTAATTAAATATCTAAAGATAACAGTGGAGGAAGTTTGAGCTTTAGAGAAAAGGCTAGAATTTAGGGAGAGAGGATTTTATGGTAAGAGACTGCAGGCTGAGTTTTCTTCCACTGAAGCCTTTTCTCCTGGACTTGCAGGATGTGCGTGCATATGTGTGTGTGGGTGTGCATGTGTGTGTGTGTGTGTGCCTGTTCTTTCACTGTGAGCATTACTGAGCTTTTGTGTTGCTTTCCAATACCTTTCAACACCTAAAGCAATTCTTTTGATTATCTGAAATCAGGAATTGGACTATAACACATAACTTCCAACGACACTGGGGGAGACAGCTCTTGAGATAAAATGTTAGAATTCTCCTGATGTATTCAGAATGTCATATTTAGTTACTGGCTTTCTTTGGGTAATCCAACTCTATTTCACTCATAGACTATTCTAAAACTACAATCAAAGGACACCTACTGGCTACACGAGACTTTGCTCATGTCTAATAGGGTTGTGAAGAATGGTTTGAATTTAGTGCAGATGGGGGAAAATATGTGCTGTCATCAAGAGCCTATCACACTTTCAACTTGTAAAATATCTTGACTGGAGCCTGGCCAGAGCAAGTATGAGGTGGGAGCTTTAGTGTGGATGAATGTACTGGGTCAGATGAAGTGAGAACTGAGGCCGACCTTCAGTAGTCTGTAAATGCAACAGAATGGGATACTATTATTTTTGGCTCAATAAGCAGAAAGATATTGTTATGCTTGTCTCTTCTTCCATTTTTGAGTTGCACTTAGTCTACATTTTAGGGATATGTATCTATATCTAGACATATATATAATTTCTGGGAGCTACAGAGGCCAGCTTTGGGTAAGTACTTTCTGTGGTTCTGAACGTAAGAAATAAATTATTGCATTGTTGTTGCCCTGCTGGGCAATTTTCGGGGAAACATTTCCATTCTTTCATAGAAATCTGTTCCATGCTTGGGCCTAGGAGAATGATCATTTTTGAGGTATAAAGCACATGCCTGCAGCAGCTCAGTTATACTTTATAACCCCAGAGCATATAAACAATTTGATTTGGGAAGCCAGGGAAGTTCTTCCTTTGCATTCCATCTTATCTGCTGCGTAAGTTGTTTTGCTATTCTTCTCTGGTATGGAGAAGATGAGAGCAATGCATTTTTAGCCACAGGAGGTAATATGTTTTCAGCCTTATCTGAAGAAACTCCCTTTTGTGTGAAAGTAATTAGTGCAGAGGGGGTAATATGTCCAAACTACAGAGACATTCCAAAACTCAAATGCAAAGTGGCAGGAAAGACTTCAAAAAACAGAGGGAACAAGGTGTGACATGGCATGGTGTTTTCAAACTAGAGGGGACATCAGATCCTCTAGAGGGCTTGTTGAAACACAGATTGTTGGCTCTCACCACCCCCCCAGAGATTCTGATTCAGTAGGTTTGAGATGAGGCCTGAGAATTTGTGTTTCTAGCACATTTTACACCAGTTGCCTATAGAGTCTATTCTGACTTATGGTTACCCTATGTGCATCAGAGTAGGGTTTTCAGTGGCTGTTTTTTTCAGAATTATAGCCTTTCTTTGGAGGTACCTTTGGATAGACTCAAACTGCCAACGTTTTGGTTAGCAGCCAAGCACATTAACTACTTCCACCATCCAAGCACAGCAAGTCTCCAGAAGAAGCTGATCCTGCTGGGCTCACGCCACACTTGGAGAACTAGCAACATAATGGTTAGGGAGTGCACCCTCTGCCTTTGAGTCTGAGCTTTGCCATTTGCAGCTGTTCAACCTTGGTCAAGTTTTAAAATCCCACGTTCCTTAAAATGTGTTTGACCATCATCATTGGGAGTTTGTAGTCTTAGATCTTGGTAAGACCAAGACCTAAACGCCATCAGAATCTGCGTTTTAGCAAGATCCTCCAGACATTTGTTTGCATGTCAAATTTAGAGACACACCTTATTTTTCTGCCCCTGGTTTTCTTCATGTGTAGGAAGGGAAGACTACTCATTTTCTAGGGATGCTAGGGCATCATGTTTGGCAGAGTAGAAGCTCAGTGAAAAGGACTGACACCCTCAGTCAGGTGGATTGACAAAATAGCCACAACCATGGACTCTACAGGGAGCTCTGGTAGCATAGTGGCTAAGACACTTGCCTGCTAACCAGACAGCTGGCGGTTCAAACCTACCAGCCACTCCTCGGAAGGAAGGTTGGGCAATCCTACTTCCGTAGTGATACTGCCTCGGAAACCCAAGGAGGGGTCGCTATGAGTCGGGTTTGACTCGACGGCACATAACAACAACATGGACTCTACATACCAAGGATCATGAATGAAGATGGTGCAGGACCAGACAACGTCTTACTCTGCTATATGTGGGGTCACCGTGAGTTGGAGCTGGCTTGACAGCAACGAAGAACAACAAAAGAAGTTCTGTGAAGTGAGATATATGCCAAAGGTTTATCAGTAGTGCCTGGCACAAAATGTACTATTAGTAATTGCTAAGGAAGGTTGGACAATCTACTTCTGTAGTGATAATGCCTTGGAAACCCAAGGAGAGGTCGCTATGAGTCAGGTCCAACTCGACGGCACATAACAACAACAACACATAGCTCTTAAGTCGATCTGAGATGCAAAAATGAGTAGTTTCTTTCCTTAGAGAAACTGTGTGTTGAAGGTCAAAATTATGTGTTTCTACTTTATGTTTCCTTTCTTGCATCCTGGGATGCAAGGACGTACCTTGGGAGCACAAATGCTAAGTAACTGTGATGGATTTTAGGGTAATATATTTTTTATTTTACCCACTCCTATCTTCTGCTGGGAGTCTTCTACCTGAGAGCAAAGGTTTACCAGCAGAATTTGCAGTCAAATATCGTTTGATTGTTTGTTTACTTATTTTTCTAAACAGACATCTGAGGGAAGATAGCCCTCACATCTTTCAAGGAGCCAAGACTGTGGGGGAGACTGGATGTAAAGGGATGGTCTTAACAGTCTTCTACTCAGGTGTCTTTAACTGTCCTCAGGGAGTGTGGGGAGATTCTGAACAAAAAATTAAACTGCAAGACATGTATATCTAGCACTTTTTGCAGGACTATAGGAGAAAGTTAGATTTCAGTCGCATTTAGACACTGAAAAAAGTTGGAGATTGGCATTAGATTTTTCCCATTCCTTCTACTTGTTTTCAAAACTACGTTCAATTACTTTGCTCTAGTATGGCCCAGAGAATGTTGGTGTACCTAGGGAGTATTTCCTGGGGAGGCTCAGTGCCCTGACTTCTGACTCCTGAGGACTAGCTCCAGCTCACAGGTTGGCCTTTGAATCTTCTCGGTATGATTTTGGAATCTGTCTGTAGGTAGCAGAATTTCTAGGCAGTTTGGAATTGTGGGTATATCCTGGAGTCTACAATTAAAAGGCTTGATTTCTGCTCTGGGACTAACATTATATGCTTTGGAGAGATTCCTCACACACACTGAATCCTACTTTTCTCACCTTTAAATAAGATTCCTTATATTTTTTTCTGCCTATATCCCAACGTTGTGTTGTTGTTGTTGTTAGGGTGCCATCAAGTTGTTTCCAACGCATAGCGACCCTGTGTACAACAGATCGAAACACTTCCTGGCCCTGCACCATCCTCACAATCATTGCTATGCTTGAGCCCATTATTGCAGGCACTACATTAATCTATCTTGTTGAGGGTCTTCCCTGCTTTCGCTGACCCTTTTCTTTACCTAGCATGATATCTTTCTCCAGGGACTGGTCCATTCTGATAATGTGGCCAAAGTAGGTGAGATAAAGTCTGGCCATTCTTGCTTCTAAGGAGCATTCTGGCTGCACTTCTTCCAGGACAAATTTGTTCATTCTTTTGGCAGTCCAGGTATTTTCAGTATTTTTCACCAGCACCACAATTCAAATGCACCAATTCTTTTTTGAGCTTCCTTATTCATTGTCCAGCTTTCACTTGCATATGAGGCAATTCAAAATACCATGGCTTGGGTCAAGCACACCAAGGTTGTAGTGGGACCCATTCCTCAGAAGGAAGATGGGGCAATCTACTTCCATAGTGATACTGCCTCGGAAACTCCAAGGAGGGGTCACTATGAGTTGGGTCCGACTCGATGGTACATAACAACACAACAAAATGTCTCAAATACCAACCATATTTTTATCATTGTCAATTGGACAGACACCTGAAATGCAAGAATAAGGCTGACCTCAGAGACCTTCAAGGTGTATTAGTGTCAGAAGTCTGCTCCCCAACACAATTTGGTGAGGCTTTATTAAAAGTGGTAGAAAAGACACTGACCTAGAAAGACAGGACACACCTGAGGAAGGCATGGACTCTACTTCTGATTGATGTAAGGAATACTGCTGGAGTAAGCTGAGGCAGTGACAGCTGTGTTTGACCTTGTAGTGTGTGACAGCTTATTGCTTCACTGATTAAGCAAGGAATCTTGTCCTCATCTCCCCTTGAGCAGAAGTTCTCCCTGGTAGCTCTAAGTATTGGCTCCATCCTGGGTGCCATAGCAGGTTGACCAATAGGGATTGGTGAGCTGAGAAGGGTTAAAGATGATGACATGGCTTGAATTTAGCAAGTCTATGGCCAGTGCTTAGTTTAGACTATTCCCTGTAGACCTGGCTCCTTGAAGGATGTGAGGGCTATCTTACCTCAGACGCCTGTTCAGATGAAGAAGTAAGCAAACAATCAAACAATATATAATTGTGAATCCTGCTTGTAAACCTTTGCTCTCAGGGAGAAATTTGAGTTGACAGTAAAGAATGCTTGATATCTACACATAGATTCTAGGCTTGAGTCTTTGCAACCCATGTTGTCGTTGTTATGTACCGTGGAGTCAGACCTGACTCATAGTGACCCCCCTCCCTTGGGTTTCTGAAGCAATATCACTACAGAAGTAGATTGCCCAACCTTCCTTCCGAGGAGTGGCGGGTGGGTTTGAACTACCAGCCTTCTGGTTAGCAGTCAAGTGCCTTAGGCATTTTGCTACCAGAACTCCTGCTACCCATGTAAGGGCCCATTATCATTTTTCTCCTCTTGGTCTTACCCTAGTCCCTCTTTTTGGATAAGCAGCCAGATGTTCTTCTTTCTCACATCATATTCTTTAAAAAAATTTTTTTTGATGAAAATGTGCACAGCAAAACATACACCCATTCAACAATTTCTACATGTACAAATCAATGCTTTTGGTTACATACTTCACATTGTGTCATCATTCTCACTGTCTCTACCCATATTGTTTCACCACCATTAGCTTTTACTCTCCATGCCCCTTAAAATTCTTATCTGTGCTTTAGGATTACTGTCAGCAATTCAATCACATATAGATAATCCTTTTAAAAAGTGAAATTTTCAAGGCTGACATTCTTTATTAATTGAGTTGAACTTTTTTTTTTGTTTGTTTACAGATGACTTCATGACATAGTTTTGGTTCAAAGTTTCCAGATTATTTCAGGACCATAGTTTTGGGGGTTCCCCCAGTCTCAATGGAACCAGTAAGTCTGATTGCCATACAAATTTGGTGTTTTGTGCTACATTATTCCTCCTTTTCATCAAGATTCATCTATTGAGTCATTGATCAAAGTGTTCAGTAATGGTAGCTGGGCACCATCGATTCCTTCTGATCTCATGGCAAAAGAAGTAGTAGTTCATGGAGGCAATTAGATCTGTAGTCTATTTCTTTCTCCAATTCTGGGGTCTTCTTCACATTCTTTTCTTGTCCTTGACCTTTTCTGCTCCATCACTGATTTAGATTCCCCAGTCCTGACTCCTTTCTTCCTGTCCATCATCTGGACTGTCCACTGACTTCTTTAACACCCACTCTAACCTACTGTGCTGCTGATGCTCAAAAACAAAAATATGCTAGAAAAATCTCCCTTAGAGCTTGACTTCTGGGTATATATTGGTTCTGCTCACTGAAAGCCTGTATTCAAGGTTAGTTTTTAACCTCAGTGGAATGGGGTGAAAGGCAGGGCATGTGAGGTCCACTTTGCTGGTGTCAATCAGGCCCAAGTCTGATGTGTTCCACTCTCACCAGCATCCTGCTGCAGTGGCAACAGTTTTCTCCATCATGGCAGGGCACAGGAAATTGTTCCTGGAAGCTCTGTGTGGGTGTGGTGAGCTACCTACTGTTCTTGTGTTGTTTTTAACTACCATAGAGTTAGGCACTGACTCATGTCAACTCCATGCATAATGGAACAAAATGTCCTTTCCATAATTGGTTATGGATCAGACCTACAGAACATAAGATTTTCATTGGTTAATTTTTGGAAATAGATCACCAGGCCTTTCTTCTTTGTCCTTCTTAGTATGGAAGCTCCACTGAAACCTATTCAGCATTGCAGCAACACACAGGCCTCCAATGACAGATGAGTGATGGCTGCACCTGAGGTGCATTGGCCAAGAATCAAGCCCAGGTTTTCTGCATGAAAGGTGAGTATTCTACCACTGTACCACCACTGCCCCCTCATAAGCCCCTTAATATCTATAAATAAATTGCTTTATGCTGAAACTAGCTAGGGTAGTTTCTGTTGGCTGCAGCTGAATCCTAACTGATCAGGCTCTGACGATCAGGCATTTGATATCCTCTCTGAAATAATTCACCAGTTTTCATACCTGTGTTCTCCACCAGCCTGACAGTCTCACCACCAGAGTCACTGCATCTACTACCCCTATCTGGCAGGGGGTCTTCTCATCCCCTTATACCCTGTTATATTTCTTGACATGAATGCTGTTGCTGCCACTACCAATCAAGGCACGTTCTATGGCCTGAGCAATCAAACAATGCTGCTAATGCTAAGATTCCTTATACTTGACAAGGAGAAGGATGGGTCATATATGAGTTTGCGTCATGGCCTCATCTTGTTCTGATGTGTCAAATGCATTGGCCTGTTGGAGGCTGATCTGAAATTCTCCATTCCCTATTAGTTAGCCCAAACTTTAATGCCATCTGGATTTTTTTTTTTTTTTTACTTATTCACTTTCCAAAAAAAAAAGAAAAAACCCAAAAACCTTTGTTAAGTGAATGGGAAGGGTGCTTTCAAATAGTGTATGCTGCTATATATGCAGGAGGTCTGGTAGCATAGTGCCTAAGGCACTTGACTGCTAACCAGAGGGCTGGCAGTTCAAACCCACCAGCCACTGATCAGAAGGAAGGTTGGGCAATCTACTTCCATAGTGATACCACCTCAGAAACCCAAAGAGGGGTTGCTATGAGTTGGGTCCGACTTGACGGCACATAACAATAACACAACAGCTATATCTGCAAAATTTTAAGTGTTATTAAGTAGGAGAAGAATTATATGTGCTAAAGAGAAGAAACCCTTGTAAATAAAATGTGGACATTTCAGGGATCAGGAAACCCAAGGGAGCATCCAGAGTCCCACTGAAGTCTCTGACTTGAATTTTGGAGTTGTGGATTTTTCAGGTGGGTTCTGTGTATAGGCCATTGATTTTCCCTGAGCCCATCTCAGAGGAAGCAACCAAACTCATTCTTCGCTCACTAAAAATAGCCTGAAGCCAAGGCAATCTATTTGCAATAGGGGAAGTTGTACCTGAGAGGCCGGAATGACTCATTCTAGGGATGTATGATGGATGTGTGGATAAATCACATTGCAGCTGTTCTCAGTCTATTGTTCAACCTGAATGAATGATACAAAACATCTCCAAAGGGTGATGTGGCTCTCAGAGTCTGAGGAGTAGGGGAGGGTGATCAGTGATATGTTTTGGTTAGAGAAGGGGTTTCATATGTTCATATTCATGCAAGTGCACACACACATACATACACAGTTATTCTTTCTGTGGCACAATTAGTCTCTCTGCCTTTGACCATGGCTGTTCCTGGAAACTCTATCATAAAGAAGTCACATTTTCCCATAAGAACAATGTCATAACTGGGCATTGCATTCCTGACCAAAGACTTGCCATTAAATAAACCACAGATGTGACAAAAATATGTCATAAAAGCAAAGATGCGACAGCTATAAACCTGTGTAATAATTTTAAAGAATAAAGTTATACTCTGTCATATAAATGGGCTCAAATATACTATACGCATTGATTATACAAGAAATCTCAATGAACTATAAAGTCTATATAATAAAATAAAAAGTGCAAATCCAGTGCATCATAAATTTGACCTAAAACTAATATTCTAGCTATAATAAACATTAAACATTTAATGAACAATCCTTTTTCTTGCCTTCTTGGAAGTTAGGAGGCATTTTAATATATGAGTTGAATGGCCCAGATTCCTCAAAAGGAGCCAACCATATGCCTTCTTATTACTTCAGTAAACTTCCCATGAACATGTAGAGGCATTTCAGAAAGCATCTCACTGACCTTGACCCAATAGCTCAGGACCACTTATCGCCACTAGACAGGGGGTTTGTAGATTGACAAATCATTGGATGAGGGAATATGAATATTATAAAGGAAGATAAAGGTTTGTCCTGTATAATGCTGAATGGATGGAGTGATTATATTGGAAGAGGTGAGGGCTGCATGCATATAATTCTGAGCCTTGAACTTTCCGAAAACTCTACTGTGTCTCTCTTTAATAACATGTTCCATGTTTGTCCAATGCCCTAGGCTTAAGGACTTAGAAAGAACAACTATACCTTCAGTCATTTTATGATGCTCTTCAGCTCCTCTTTAGAAAAGCAAGTTCAAAAGACTTCAGTTTTGCCTATATTTTCTCAACAATGCAAAACTTGAAAAAATTAAGTAAAAATAACCCTTTCGCTCATTTCTCTTAAATATAACCTTTGAGTATATGTTATAATAAAACTGTGCTGTCTGTTTATTGTTTCTAGTGCCTGGAGCAATGCCTGGCACATAATTGCTGCTCAATAACTCATTTTTGAAAGAAAGAAAGAATGAATGAATTGTTCAACAAGAATTTTAACTATCTCATGGATCCCAAGACAATCCTGAGGGTCCTTACAGAGAAGGTGCCTTGAGGAGGCCAGGAAAACTATTCAGAATAGTCCATCCACCAGAAGAATAACTGGCCAGTTCAAATTCAAGGTGCAGACATAAACCCCAGCTCAGTGGGAGCCAGGGTTAGGCAGTTTAAGAATCAATAAGGTTCAAGAGAATAGGCAAGATATTCATTGTCTGCTCCTCTTTTTTCATTCTCTCCAGGTTATTTCACCCAGTCCACTTATCTAATCCATTTCAACTTCCAGTCACCAACCAATGGCTCCTAAACCCATCTTTCCACCCCAACCTCTCACCTCTGCCCCAGAGCTTTATATCTGAGTATTTACTGGGACTGTTTGTCCCAATCTCCTCAAATTCACCTTATTCAAAATGAAATTTATTATCCTTTCTCACCCCAAACCAGAACATTTTTCTGTTTTTTACTTTATTGGTGAAAGGTTAAAACCTTCATCCCTAAGCTTTCTTGAGCAACAGAAGGATTTGTTTGATTAAGTTTAAATTATTTTCTCTGCTAGTATCCTATCATAATTTTCAATGAAAAGAAATTGTTGTTGTTGTTGTTATGTGCCGTGGAGTCGGCCCCGACTCATAGCGACCCCTCCTTGGGTTTCCAAGGCAGTATCACTACGGAAGTAGGATTGCCCAACCTTCCTTCCGAGGAGTGGCAAGTCCTGTTGTGTTAATCTAACTGTGTACCAGAAACTATGCATACTGGGAAATACACACACACACATACACACACATGTTTACAAGTATACCAGTGTTTTTTTCTGTGTGTGATTTGGGTGAAAGTTTACAAAGCAAATTCATTTTCCATACAGCAGTTCATACATATTTTGTTTCATGACATTGATTGCAATTCTTGTAAAGTAACAGTTCTCTTCCCACTCCCTCCCTGTGGTTACCTTTTCCCTGTGTCCTTCTTTCCTATGAATTCCTGCCCTCTGAGCTATTTCTCTTTGCAAAAACTGTCCTTCTGATCTACAGTGGTTGATTATTCTAAGGAGTGTACCTACCTGGTGTAAATGTTCACCTCATACTCCTGTCTATTGTTTGGCTGGAAACCATAAGAGTGAGTTCAATTCTGGGCCAAAGAGTAAGTACAGACCATAGTCTTGGGGGTTTTACCAGTCTCTATCAGACCAGTAAGCCTGGTCTTTTTCTTTTTTTTTTTTTTATGATTTTGAGTTTTGTTTCACATTTTTATCTCACTCTATCAATGATCTCCTTCACTGATCCCTTTCCAAATGGTTGACAGTGGTAGCCAGGCACCATCTAGTTCTTTTGGTCTTAGGATCATATAGGCTGAAATTTGCACGGTCCACTAGTCCCTTAGACTAATTACTTCCAAGTATTTTTGGTTTTGTTCATTTTTTGCTCTAGATGAGGAGAGACCAGTTATTGCATCTAGATGGCCACTTGCAAGCTTTTAAGATCCCAGTCACTACTCATCAAAGTAGGATGTAGAACAATGTTTCTGTGTAGTATGTTATGCCAGTTGAGCCAGTGTTCCCTGTGACCATGGTCCCGGGTATACAGACTCAACAACTCGCTCCCTCAAGGTGGTTGGCTATGGCTAAGAAGTTATTATAATTTTGCCCCCTTTAGTTCTATTTATATGGACATTCTTATAACACATACAAATAAGTATGTAGAAATATTGTCTGCCGAATTTATATATGGTCATGGGTATATTCTCTTTTGCCTAGACATACCTGATCATTCAGCCTGTCTACCTACATATCCACCCATAGATTAGTGTTTGTTATTATTGATAATCCAGTGTTGTGTATGTAAAAGTGTATATCTTTGTTGTCTGTACCTCTTGTGTCCATCTCTGTGTGTAAAACATATATATCTGTGCTGTCTGTTTATTGTTTCTAGTGCCTGGAGCAATGCCTGGCACATAATTGCTGCTCAATAACTCATTTTTGAAAGAAAGAAAGAATGAATGAATTGTTCAACAAGAATTTTAACTATCTCATGGATCCCAAGACAATCCTGAGGGTCCTTACAGAGAAGGTGCCTTGAGGAGGCCAGGAAAACTATTCAGAATAGTCCATCCACCAGAAGAATAACTGGCCAGTTCAAATTCAAGGTGCAGACATAAACCCCAGCTCAGTGGGAGCCAGGGTTAGGCAGTTTAAGAATCAATAAGGTTCAAGAGAATAGGCAAGATATTCATTGTCTGCTCCTCTTTTTTCATTCTCTCCAGGTTATTTCACCCAGTCCACTTATCTAATCCATTTCAACTTCCAGTCACCAACCAATGGCTCCTAAACCCATCTTTCCACCCCAACCTCTCACCTCTGCCCCAGAGCTTTATATCTGAGTATTTACTGGGACTGTTTGTCCCAATCTCCTCAAATTCACCTTATTCAAAATGAAATTTATTATCCTTTCTCACCCCAAACCAGAACATTTTTCTGTTTTTTACTTTATTGGTGAAAGGTTAAAACCTTCATCCCTAAGCTTTCTTGAGCAACAGAAGGATTTGTTTGATTAAGTTTAAATTATTTTCTCTGCTAGTATCCTATCATAATTTTCAATGAAAAGAAATTGTTGTTGTTGTTGTTATGTGCCGTGGAGTCGGCCCCGACTCATAGCGACCCCTCCTTGGGTTTCCAAGGCAGTATCACTACGGAAGTAGGATTGCCCAACCTTCCTT
>NW_006921652.1:1567910-1575526 GCF_000298275.1 Orycteropus afer afer
AACGATTTACAGTGTGAAAAAGTGGTGATCTCAACACCTTTTTAAAGTAGACTTCATGGTGTTAAAATGGAGTAGCTCTGGGGAGGGTGATGGAAGGAAGATTTAGGAGGAGCCTGGGACTGAGGAATTTCATGGGATATGGAACTTTCAGTGCTAAAATTGAGGCAGTTGTGGGAAAGTTGAGCTGGTCACCCTAGGAAGGGATGTTTTCAATATTATGTAATAACTTGGATCAAGTCAAGGAAAATGATGTGTAGAAAGTCTACTGGTTGACATCAAGTCTTTTTGGCAATTTAAACACTTAAGAATAACAGTCCTATCTTTATATTAACTTGTTTAGACTATGAGAATCAAAGAATTAATCATGCTGTACCATTTACAATGGCTTTAATTTATTGAAGTTACACATTTGTGAAAGTATTGTTAAATCCATGAGTTACTTGACTGTATTTAGAAAATTAATACAGATAAGTAATACAAATCCATGACCAATGGTCCATTGTGTTTAAATAATTATCTGATTTCATCTATAATAGTATACTACAAAGGGATCAGCATGTATTCAGCTAATGGGTTAAGTATTGGTTTGATTGTGTGCAAGAATGCAGAGGGATATTTGAAGATATTAATATTCCAAAGATATAGTCAAGTAAATATTCCATTCACTAAAATGGGCATTTTGAATTACTTAAGAATAGTTGGCTTTTATGGCCAATTGGCTATAGCTATGTTACTGGTAATAAACCATAAATTTTAATGCATCACCTTTTAAGACCTTCAGGGACTATATTTTAAGGTAAAGAGAAGATGTAAGAATTTATACAGCATGCCAATTTTGTTGTAACTGTTATTAATAAATTAGCAAGGAAGGGGTAACAAAATGATAAATTGCTGGGATTGATTAAATTGAGGATAACTCTCTTTGTGTTTGAGCCAATTATTTCTAAGATAGAGTGCTCAGAGTAGGTAGTAACATCCAAAGCCAAGGTATCATAAAAGTGGGGGAAGTCACTAGTGGCATATCATAGCAGTGTCGTGGTCCAGAAATTACAATCCTAGTTAAAGGCTAACTGAAAATTAACTCAACCACTTTCCCAGAAAGCTCAATTTATATCTTAGTGGTTAAGTATGGTGACAGATTGCAAGGTTTGCAGCACTTGTGAGACCTTGTACAAGTTAGCTATGCCCTTCATGCCTTGATTTTTTCATCTGTAAAATGAGAATTGTTCAAGGAGCTACCTCTTTAACTGCAGGATTGAGAAAGTGAATATAAAGCCTTAACAGGGTGCCTGAAAGAGTGTTAGTTGATGTCCTAATTTTATACATTATATATTAATTTTAATATGATAATATAATGATTATATTATATAATACATTTAATATGTTATTGTTGTTGTTAGATGTGATTGAGTTGGTTCAGACTCACAGTGCTCTATGTACAAAAGAATGAACTGCCTGGTCCGGTACCATCATTACAATTGTTGCTACGTTTGAGCCCATTGTTGTAGCCACTAGTCCATCTCACTGAGGGTCTTCCTCTTTTTGCTGATTCTCCATTTTACCAAGCATGATGTCCTTCTCCAGGGACTGATCCCTCCTGATAACATGTCCAGAGTATGTGAGATATGTCTCACTATCCTCTCTTCTAAGGAGCCTTGTAACTGTACTTCTTCCAAGACAGATTTATTTGCTCTTCTGGTCATCAATAGTATACTCAGCACCATAATTAAAAGACATCAGTTCTTTGGTCTTCCTTATTCGTTGTCCAGCTTTCACACTAATATGACGTGATTGAAAATACCATGGATTGGTCAGTCACAAGTTATTCCTCAAAATGACATCTTTGCCTTTGAACACTTTAAAAGGGCCTTTTGCAGCAGATCTGACCACTGCAATACATCGTTTGATTTCATGACTACTGCTTCCATGGGACTTGGTTGTGATTTTGCTTATTATTAGTCTAGTTTTGAGGATTTTTGTTTTCTTTATGTTGAAGCATAATTCTTACTGAAGGCTATAGTTTACAGAGGAGGAAAGTGAGGCTTAGAGAAGGTTGTTGATTTCTTGACTGCAGCTTCCATTGGCGTTGACTGTGGATCCAAGTAAAATGAAATCCTTAACTTCAATATTTTCTCTGTTTATCATTATGTTGACTAGTGGTCCAGTTATGGGGATTTTGTTTTCTTTATGTTGGAGTGTCAACCATACTGAAGGCTGTAGTCTGTGATCTTGATCATTAAATCCTTCAAGTCTTCTTCTCTTTCAGCAAGTAAGGTTATGTCTTCTGCATATTACAGGTTGTTAATTAATCTACTTCCAATCCTGATGCTGTGTTCTTCTTCATATAATCCAGCTTCTCAGATTATTTGCTCAATTGAATAAGTATGGGGAAAGGATGCAAACTGATGACGACATTTCCTGATTTTAAACCATGAAATATCCCCTTGTTCTGTTTGAACAACTGTCTCTTAGTCTATGTACAGGTTTCACTTGAGCACAATTAAGTGTTCTGGAATTCTTATTCTTTGTAATGTTATTTATAATTTGTTATGACCTACACAGACAAATGCCTTTTCATCATCAATAAAACACATGTAAACATCTTTCTGGTATTTTCTGTTTCAGCCAAGATCTATCTGACATGAGCATGGTATCCCTCATTCCACATCCTCTTCTGAATCTGTCTTGAATTTCTGGTAGTTACCAGTTGATGTACTGCTGCAACACTTTTTGCATTATCTTCAGCAAAATTTCACTTGTGTGTGATATTAATGTGTTGTTTGACATTTCTGCACTGTGTTGGATCATTTTCTTTGGAATGGACACAAAAATATATATCTCTTCCTGTCAGTTGGCCAGGTAACTCTCCTTCAAATTTCTTGGTGTAGGTGAGTGAGCACTTTCAGTGTTGCATCTATTTGTTGAAACATCTCAATTGGCATTTTATCAATTCCTGGAGGTTTGTTTTTCTCAATGTCTTCAGTGCAGCTTGGACTTCTTTCTTCAGTACCATAAGTTCTTGATCATATGCAACCTCTTGAAACATCTGGATGTCAACCAATTCTTTTTGGTACAGTAACTCTGAGTATTCCTTCCATTTTCTTTTTATACTTTCTGTGTCACTCAATATTTTGCTCATAAAATCCTTCAATATTGCAACTCAAGGCTTGAAGTGTTCTTTCAGTTTGAGAAATGCTGAGTATATTCTTCCCTTTTGTTTTTCTATTTCTATTTCTTTTTATTACTATTATTTATTTCCTTTGCTCATTTCATTGTGATACTTTGCTTTGTCTTCTTGAGCCACTCTTTGAAATCTTCTGTTCAACTCTTTTCCTTCACCATTTCTTCCATTTGGTTTAGTTACTCTACATTCAAAAGCAAGTTTCAGAGTCTCTTCTGACATCCATTTTTGACTTTTCTTTCTTTCCTGTCTTTTTAATGACTCTTTGCTTTCTTCATGTTTGATATACTTTATGTCATCCCACAACTAGTCTGGTCTTTGGTCATTAGTGTTTAATACATCAAATCTATTCTTGAGATTGTCTCTAAATTCAGGTGTGATATACACAAATTGTACTCTAGTTCTCATAGAATTATTTTAATTTTCCTCAGTTCCAGTTTGAACTTTCATATAAGCAATTGATGGTCTCTTCCACAGTTGACCCCTGGCCTTGTTCTGATTGTTGATACTGAGCTTCTCTGTCATCTTTCCCCACAGATGTATTTGATTTGATTCCTATATTTTATCAAGTGAGATCTATGTGTATAGTTGCTATTTATGTTGCTTAAAAAAGGTATCTCCAATAAGTTAATGGTCTTCCAAAATTCTGTCATGCAATCTGCAATGTCATTTCTATCACCAAGTCCCTATTTTCCACTACCAATCCTTCTTTTTTGTTTCCAATACTCATATTCCAATCACTAGTAATTATTAATGCATGTCAGTTGGATGATTGATCAATTTCCAACCACAGAATTTGGTAAAAGTCTTCAATTTCTTTATCTTTGGCATTAGTGGTTAGTACATAAATTTGAATAATAGTCATATTAACTGGTATTCCTTAATAAATGTTATTCCATCACTGAGAGCATTGCACATCAGGATAGATCATGAATTGTTTTTTTTGACAATGAATATAACATTATTCCTTTTCAGTTTGTCATTCCTGACATAGCAGATCATATGATTATCTGATTCATAAAGGCCAATACCAGTCTATTTCTTTTTACTAATAACTATGGCTGTTATTGTTATTATGTGCTGTCAAGTCAGACCCGACTCATAGCGACCCCTCCTTGGGTTTCCGAGGCAGTATCACTATGGAAGGAGATTGCCCCATCTTCCTTCCAAGGAGTGGCTGTTGGATTTGAACCACCAGCCTTCTGGTTAGCAGTCAAGTGCCTTAGGCACTATGCTATCAGAGTGCTCCTAATAACTATGGTAGCTATCTTCAAATGTTCCATTTCATTTTTGACAGCTTCCAATTTTCCTAGATTCATACTTTGTGCATTCCATTTTCCAACAGTTCCACTCATCTGTCAGTTTGTCTTATTGTGGTGGCTTACATGTTGCTGTGATGCTGGTAATTATGCCATTAGTAATTCAGATACCAGCAGGGTTCACCTATGGTGGACAGGGTTCAGCAGTTTCCAAACTAAGACAGACTAGGAAGAAGGACCTGAGGATTGACTCCTAAAAAAACTGGGCCAATGAAAACCTTATGAATAGCAGTGGAACACTGATGTGGTGCTAGAAGATGAGCCCCTCAAGTTGGGAAGCACTCAAAATATGACTAGGGAAGAGCTGCCTCCTCAAAGTAGTGTCAGTCTATTGATGTCAATTCCATCCAAAGGATGAAGTAAAATGTTTGGGACCTGCATTTGCTGATGTTGCACAACTCAAAAGAAAAAGAAACAGCCTCAAATATCCATACATTTATATGTACTATACTAAATAAAGGAAGGTTGGACAATCTACTTCCATAGTGATACTGCCTCAGAATCCCAAGGAGGGGCCACTATGAGTCGGGTCCAACTTGACGGCACATAATAACAACAACAACAACTAATAGAAATAAAAAAGCAGTATATCCTGGTATCATCATTATTGTTACTGAAGTATGGAGGTATCAGTGTGGAGATCTGAAATGGTTGAAATGCCATCTGGTATAACATTAGAATAATTGATAATATTTTGGTCATTGTTTTGTTCTTCTTGGGAGCATTCCATAAATTTGATTAGTTGAAGGATTACAGATTGTAAAAAAATAGGTTAAATGCAAATGTAATGATTGAAAAGACAGAAACTTGGACAGTCATCATTAACTGGAAAATATTTCTTATTAAATGCATTCATTGAGTTCTGGTTATTAAGTCTTATTGTGAAGATTTAAAGAAGAAAGAA
This sequence comes from Orycteropus afer afer, assembly GCF_000298275.1. Taxonomy (NCBI): domain Eukaryota; kingdom Metazoa; phylum Chordata; class Mammalia; order Tubulidentata; family Orycteropodidae; genus Orycteropus; species Orycteropus afer. Next base: position 1,573,315 of record NW_006921652.1, read on the forward strand.
TCCTATGTATTTTCAAGAGAAATCAGACTGTGAAACCCTGGCGTGGCCTTGTACTAATTTTTGGAAATGCAAGATCTCAGTTTGCAGACTCTTAGAGAAATATCAGCAGTTCTTCAAAGGTTTTAATGACAAGAATGAATTAAAATGGCTTCATTCCAAACCAACAACTTTTTGTAGTTAACAATGGAAGCCGTAACAAAACCCTGAGTCGCTGTTTACTAATAATCTCTTTTAGGCACACAGGCAGTCGTAGTAGATAGAGCAGATTGCAGTAAATGAGAAACTAAATAGATTTCAGGTAAATATAGGAAATCCTGATGTTAGAAGAGCTCAGTTATACTTTCAAGTTTCAAGTTTTGAAGAACTTGATGATAAATGTTGATTCAGCCTCAGGGAATTGCTTGCCTCAATAATTGAAGAAAGGAAAGTGGGAGTGTCCAGTTTATAATAGGTGTTTGTTGAATGAATAAATGGTGAACAGATAGAGGTGGGGATTTGTTCAGGGGAATACCTGGATTTCCAGTGATGCTTTTTCTTATCTGCAGCATTTGGGTAAGCAAAGGCACTTGAGCTGGGAGAGATCCCAAATCCAAGAGTCTTAGCCTGGAAAGATGGATGGGAACAAGTGGGGCAGATGGAACATATGGGCCTTGGCCTCTCTACAGGGTCTTCACAATTGTCAATAATTACAAGTTACATTTCCTGATTGGTGGCTCCTGGGGGAGGGTCAGGAGGGGGGGTTTTCCATGCTGATAAAGTTTAATGTCAAGTGTAGACTGATTTGCTTTACCTCTAGGCCCTTTATTCTCAACTTAGAGATGGTGGCTGTTTTTCTGTCAGACACAAGCTTCACTTAATGACTGTGTAGTTTATTACCCAGTAGGTCATATCCTGTATATTTTAAGAACAAACACCTCAGAGACTGTGACTTGGTGGAAGGAGATGACATGTGTCACTGCTGTTATTTTCACTATAGCCTGGTGGAAAAACTAATTACCTTTTCATCTGGGCAAATTCAGAGGTCAGTTTACCACTAGTATATCACTACATGACAGGGAACATGGGTAATTAGGTGGGATGTGTAACCTGGATATTCCATGGATCTCATTACATCTTATTTAGAAAGGCTATAATTTGATTGGTGGAAAATTAAGGCATCTTCTCATGGGTCATTTTATCTTTCTGCAATAATAATTCTTGGCTTGATTAAAAATTGATCCAGTGTCTTCAAGTGAATTTATTATTGCTGCAATCTATCACCCCCAGACAGATAATCTGGTTCCCATCTTTATCTGATTTGAAAAATCTGTCACTTATTATGTGTTGTTTTTTTCAATCATTTAAATTGATAGCATTCTAGGCAGGCATTTGCAATGCCAGGATACTTGGAGAAAAGCTTGCAGAGAGGGTGGGTGCATCCTTTTATGGTAAAGGATCGGATAATCTGTCAGTTTTAATAAATCGATTGTGAATTGGTCTATGGTAATATTTTTACTATTAAAAATAATCAAACCCCATTGCGGGGAGTAAACAATTGAAGGATAGTGAAGGATCAGACTTGTTCTCCCTTCCTTCCTCTCTTTCTTCCTTCCTTCCTTCCTCCTTCCTCTCACCCTCCCTTCCTCCTTTCCTTTCTACTTCCCTTCTTCTCTTCCATTCTTCTTCCCTCCTTACGTTCTCTTCTCTCTCCTTGATTGAACCAGAAAACTTTAGCTCTGTTATAGACTCCAAGACAGTAAAACCTAACCCTGAACTCTTGCGAGTCAACCAAAGTATGTTAATGACCCTCAAGAAATTATACAACATTAGTCCAAATGTAGAAAAAACATACTGAGTTAATCCAGACATTCAAAAGAGGAAAAAAAAAAAAATCACCAATAAATTTAATTGTTCACATTTTATAGGGTCTTCTAGCTCATGGAACTAGTCCAATAGAAAATATAAAACTTGTAAACATCAAGTATATTTTTTGACCTTTGCATTAATAATAGCTATCTTTTATTAAGTGTTTATTGCATGTATGTAAAAATCAAAATGCCTTATATAGATTAGTTTAAGTATCATAACAGCCCTTGGGCAGGGTTTAGGCACAGAAGGGTTGAGTAATTTCCTGAAATCACAAAGGTAGTATGTGATGCCCAGAATTTGAATCCAGCTCTGGTAGTGTAGTGGCTGAGGCACTTGACTGCTAACCAGAAGGCTGGGGGTTCAA